>NC_034190.2:40137148-40437148 GCF_002021735.2 Oncorhynchus kisutch | reverse complement strand
TCAATGTTTATTTCTCACACGGCCCTATGGATGGCTGCGTTACTGTAAATCTAATGATCGCATCAATGTTTATTTCTCACACAACCCTATGGACGGCTGTGTTACTGTAAATCTAATGATCAAATCAACGTTTATTTGTCACACAGCCCTATGGATGGCTGTGTTATTGTAAATGACTGGGGTGGCTGGGGTCTCTGACCATTTTTAGGGCCTTCCTCTGACACCGCCTGGTATATAAGTCCTGGATGGCAGGGGTCTTGGCCCCAGTGACGTACTGGGCCGTACGCACTACCCTCTGTAGTGCCTTGCGGTCGGAGGCCGAGCAGTTGCCATACCAGGTAGTTGATGCAACCAGCTCTCGATGTTGCAGCTGTAGAACCTTTTGAGGATCTGAGGACTTTTTTTGAGGCATTACTTTAACACCTGAAGAAATTCGGCTTGTCACCAAAAGCACTCACAAACTTCTACAGGTGCACAATCGAGAGCATCCTGGCGGGCTGTATCACCGCCTGGTACGGCAACCGCTCCGCCCACAACCGTAAGGCTCTCCAGAGGGTAGTGAGGTCTGCACAACGCATCACTGGGGGCAAACTACCTGCCCTCCAGGACACCTACACCCCCCAATGTTACAGGAAGGCCATAAAGATCATCAAGGACAACAACCACCCGAGCCACTGCCTGTTCACCCCGCTATCATCCAGAAGGCGAGGTCAGTACAGGTGCATCAAAGCTGGGACCGAGAGACTGAAAAACAGCTTCTATCTCAAGGCCATCAGACTGTTAAACAGCCACCACTAACATTGAGTGGCTGCTGCCAACACACTGACTCAACTCCAGCCACTTTAATAATGGGAATTGATGGGAAATTATGTCAAATAGATCACTAGCCACTTTAAACAATGCTACCTAATATAATGTTTACATACCCTACATTATTCATCTCATATGTATACGTATATACTGTACTCATCTACTGCATCTTTATGTAATACATGTATCACTAGCCACTTTAACTATGCCACTTTGTTTACATACTCATCTCATATGTATATACTGTACTCGATACCATCTACTGTATCTTGCCTATGCCGCTCTGTACCATCACTCATTCATATATCTTTATGTACATATTCTTTATCCCCCTACACTTGTGTGTGTATAAGACAGTAGTTTTGGAATTGTTAATTAGATTACTTGTTGGTTATTACTGCATTGTCGGAACTAGAAGCACAAGCATTTCGCTACACTCGCATTAACATCTGCTAACCCATGTGTATGTGACAAATAAAATTTGATTTGATTTGAACGGTGTCACTGCCATTTCTTCAGAGTGGTGTTCCCCAAAACCCTTTGTTGCTAGTCTGCATACATTTTAGCACCTCTCCCATCTCCGAACAGGGACCTAAGCAGTGTGCCGCAACCCACCCCTGCACCCTTCCTCCTTTATCCCTCCCCGCCATTAGCTCTCCTTCTCTCCCCTCTCTGTATTCAAACAGCTGCAGATGAGTCTGACAGCCCTCGTTCATTGTGTATGCTGACACGAAGGGTCACGCCTTTAGTCGACGGATGAGCATATACCAGTTAATGTGACTGTCTCTGCAGATCCCTCTTTTCTCTCCCACTCAAGGGGGACATCGGCCAGCCGCTCCCTCTCCAGAGTCGTAGATAAGATTTGAGGGCTGAAGAAATGTGACACTCGTTAACAATAGGGATCTGCCAAGCCAATAAACCGCCCTTTGTTACTGTAAAGAAATGGACCAGGCACATTTTCAAGCTGAAGGGCACAAATTCAAAAGAATATGGGGGTAATACAGACTACAGAGAGCCGAGCATCTGTTCTGGGGGCAAACAAACAGTGATTATTTCAGCAGTCGCTAGGCTCAATCCTCAGGACAGGGCGACTGGGTTGGATGATTTGGGAGGGAGGTGCAATAAGACCCTGGTTGATAGTTTAGCCCTCCTAGGCTATGACTAGCTACTTAGAAACGAGAATCACTGCAGGCAGAGACTTGCCAAAGTACCCTGGACTCCTCTATGCATGGCATAGCATACCTCAAGGCATCACTCACGCTGAAACACAGCCCCCCCCCAGACTTCATAAACCTTTCACACAAGCCTAATTAGGACCAGTGTCATGCATTATAGACCGAGCCTTAAGGTTTGGCTGTTTGAGGCCTCAGCCTTGAAATCAGCAATTAGTCAGTATTTCAGTGGAGAATATCACCTTACCTGGTTTTCCACAAGTGTAAATCCAGAGCAGATTCAAATAACTTGACTCACTCTTGTGGTATGTCAAGTGGACACAGCAAGCCATCACTTTCTTGATGTATCACTCTCCTGGCTGACCTGTGGAGTTCCGACAAACTGCTCAGCGTATAAAGTTACAGTGCGTTAGGGTTAATTAAAAGGCAGTCAGCATTTTATATCCAGGACAAGACTGGTATCCCCATCCATTTGCATGAAGGTGCCCTAAATGTTCCCATTCCACTCCCTCTAGCTCGTCTCTTTCTCTCTCCAGGTATATCCAGGTTTGATGGTCACCGCAGGCCTTATCCACTACGTGCTGAACCTGCTGCACTTGACGGTGCACATCAGGGACGTTTGCGTCTTCCTGGCTCCAGTCTTCAGCGGCCTGACGTCCATCTCCACCTTTCTGCTGACTCGGGAGCTGTGGAACCAGGGGGCGGGGCTTCTGGCTGCCTGCTTTATCGCCATCGTGCCTGGGTACATCTCCCGCTCTGTGGCCGGCTCCTTCGACAACGAGGGCATCGCCATCTTTGCCCTGCAGTTCACCTACTACCTATGGGTAAGCCTGCCCCTTCCAGCCCGAACTTTATCATTTAAATATACTTTTTTAGATCCTTTATTTGATGTTTTAACACATTTAGGGCAGGTTTCACAGACACAGATTAAGCCTAGTCCTGGACTAAAGAGCAAGCTCGATGGAGAATCTCCATCAAAATAGCTTTTTAGTCCAGGACCAGACTAAATCTTTGTCCCGGAAACCCACTATTGCCGTTGTAACACTCTGAAGTACCAGTTGGATGTTCTTTTTCAGTGTGTTTACTGATTGAATACTTATGCCCCATTGATTGGAAGGGAGGGACAGGTTCTATTTGAAGAGATTTTCAGTAGTTAATGTTCTAATATCTACAGTGTATTTGGAAAGTATTCAGACGCCTTGATCTTTTCCACATTTTGTTACGTTACAGCCTTATTCTTAAATGAAGTAGTTCCCCCATCAATCTACATACAATAACCCATAATGACAAAGCAAAAACAAATCTTTATAAATTTTGACACTTTTTTTTTTTACGGTCATCTCACATTTACCCAAGTATTCAGACCCTTTACTCAGTACTTTGTTGAAGCACCTTTTAGCAGCGATTACAGCTTCAAGTCTTCTTGGGTACGACGATACAAGCTTGGCACACCAGTATTTGGGGAGTTTCTCCCATTCTTCTCTGCAGATCCTCTCAAGCTCTGTCAGGTTAGATGGGGAGCATCCCTCCACAGCTATTTTCAGGGCTCTCCAGAGATGTTTGATCGGGTTCAAGTCTGGGCTCTGGCTGGGCCGCTTAAGGAGGTTGAGACTTGGCCTGAAGCCACTCCTGTGTTGTCTTGGCTGTGTGCTTAGGGTTGTTGTCCTGATGGAAGGTGAAACTTCACCCCAGTCTGAGGTCCTGAGTGCTCTGGAGCAGGTTTTCATCAAGGATCTCTCTGTACTTTCATCAAGGATCTCTCTGCTCCGTTTGTCTTTCGCTTGATCCTGACTAGTCTCCCAGTCCCTCCCACTGAAGAATATCACCACAGAATGATGCTGCCACCACCATGCTTCACCTTAGGGATGGTGCAAGGTTTCCTGCAGACGTGACGCTTTGTATTCAGGCCAACGAGTTCACTCTTTCTCATAGTCCTTTAGGTGCCTTTTTGCAAACTCCAAGCGCCTTTTACTGAAGAGTGGCTTCCGTCTGAATACTTTCTGAATGCTCTAATAGCTGCTTTGGTGTGGTTAAATGATTGATACACTGACTAAATCATGATAACCTTAGCTCAGTCTGCTGACTGTCTGGGACATTGTGCTGCTTTGTATGTTTCAGTCGCTGCTGGGGACCTTTTTAAAAATCGAGTAATCAAAAATAAGGTTGGCGGTGAAACAGGTTTCTTATTTACCACACTTGAACAGTTCGATCAATTGAACAGTAACCCTTTTTTTCTGTTAATGCTAGAAACTGTCCCAATAGGCCTAGCAGAATGACAGCGCTGACCAGACATTGGATAAGCTAACATTGACGAGGTGGAAGTATTATCTATGCGCGCAATGGCTTACAATAGTGGAAATGGACTATAAAAGTAGGATTCTTAGCAAAACAAACACACTTTATGCCACCAGTGTGTCCTCTCCTTTCAATGGCGTTACTGTCGCAGCCTCGCACGCACTGCTCTACTCCTTCCCACATTTTGTACATTATGCTTCCTGATGACTTGAGGCCGATGCAGGTGCATGTAATGTATTCACATGACTAGATGAAATTGAAGTGCATTGTAAATGGACAAATCAAAGCCGACCTTGGCAGGGGGCACCAGGCTCCCCATCAGCTCCCCAGTATTCATTTCACTTGTCTAGAGGGGCTTAGATGCCAGCCAAGCTGATAATCGCCAGGACCGCTCCACACTAAGGCATCCTATTTATTTTTTTCAGGAGTAAAACTGAACAGTGCTCCTAACAAACGGGGAGTGAGGTAGATATATTTATTTTTCTTCCTCCCGGCTTTGTCCTCTTTTTCATCCCAAGCCCAAGGACACACCGGCATTCACGCAGGTAAACGTGACGCGGGCTCTCTCCCACCACACGTCACATGTTAGTCACCCATGGCGAGCACTGCGGGATGGTAGAAAGGACCTTGTGTCCGTTTGTCCAGTCATGCATGTGAATTTGTGCGTTGTGCCTGAACTTGTTTCTCTTTCAATCTATCAGTCAGTGGACGTCGTTCAGCTTGACACTTGACCTGTTAAGTACGGACATATCGGAACAACTGCGGGGGCTTGAGACGCCTTCAACTGTTGCTTCCACAGCTTGAAGACCCATATCAGCACTATGGAGTGCTCTGTGTCATGTTAACTCAGGCGAGTGTGACTGAGCTGATAACGACACTTGGTTTGAAGAGCCCCTGCTTTCATCAACTAGCCACACACATGCACACCCTGGAGCTGCCGGAGTTGTGAAAGTGTTTAACCTCTCGCCCAGAGTGTCGCAGAGAACCTCCTACACTATGAGTGAATGTCAGAGCCGTGGCTGGCTCCAGACCCAGGGGGCTCCGCTATCTTGCTCTCCACCACTGTTGTGACATGAAATGCAGACAGCCAACGTGTAATTTGCTTGATGTGGTGCATTTTACGTTTACTCCGTATACCGTTAAAACGCTACCAGGGACATTCTCTGTAACTTGCAGTGTCCGACTGTGATAAGCCACCTTCTCTGTCGTGATCGTTGCACAATGATTTGATACGTATCATTTCAATATTTGGTTTTGTCAGAGGAGCAGCTGTTGCAGCTTCATGGGAACTTTTCATTGTCATTCCACATAGACCATACCTGTCTTAGACTGAACCAAAACAACGAGCGTGTCCCAAATGGCATCTTATGGGCTCTGGGCAAAAGTAGTGCACTATATTGGGAATAGGGTGCCATGATTTGGAATGCAGACAGTGCGTATTCCTGGTGACGCGGATGGCCGTTGCTTATCGTCGCATCTTTATGTGGCACATCATCAGTGTAACGGCACCATCGGTGGAGAAAAAAAACTAACTTGCACACCGTTGTCTTTCCATTTTGGCGAGAGCCCCGGAAAACAATTATCCCGGCCATGCGTCACTGCTTTTCATTATCAGTCTCATTTACCCACGTTTGTCTCTCCACTTTCCCCCTCTTCTGCTCTCTTTCTCTCTCATTCTCTAGCCCTTCCCTCAAATGCTAAAATGGGAACCTCTCCCAGGCTTCTTCTCCCCAATCTTCATTATCCGTCTCCATTTTATCTGCTAATAACCCATTCAACTCGAGCCACTTAATCTGCCTGGGTCGGCCCCACCTCATCCCCTCCCTAATCTATAATTGAATCCTCTTGCACCCCAGAGAGCTGCCCCTTTTAACACTAGCACTCCCCACTACCCCCCCTCCCAAAACCCCTCCTCTCCACCGTGCTTCCATTGTTGTCCCGCTAATTCCCCAGTTTCTCTAGGCTCAGATTTAATTAGCCGTGTGTGTGTGTGTGTGTGTGTGTGTGTGTGTGGGGGGGTTCTTATTTCAGCATGACCGTGCACATTCTCTGCATAGTAGTCTCCAGCCCTGGTAGAGTGTAGGCTAGCTCCCTTTTAATTGTCTGTGGCACTGGGAAAGCTATAGGCTTCCGGAGTTCCGCAGTGGCTTACATCTTTGTCAGCTCCCTCAGTATTAACTATGAGGAGTTCTGTAGTTTCACCCATGTCAAAACCAGATAGCGCCGCTTTGGTGAGGCCTCATCGGCGGGAACGAGCATGACATGGAGACCATTTAGGGTTGGTTTTAAAATAGGTGGGAGGATAGAGGTTTTCCGCTGCTCGTGGATATATTCGGACCAGGCCTGCTTTCTACCGCTAATCAATCCTCATCAGCAGTTCAAGTGAAGTGTGACTGATGTGTACCACAGACGTTGTTCGATAAGTCTGTGCTCCTGCCGCTGCCTGTCCTGCTCCCTGCCATCACTTTCCCCCAGTAGTCTTTCAGACATGGTCCCTTTAATGTGTTGACTCAGGCTGTGGGGTGAGACCAGGTAACCAACAGTCCCAGCTAGTGTTAGGAGCATACTAATATGCCAGGCAGCCCCCTCTTTTAACACTAGCAAGGCCGCTGGGCCAGACGCTCACCAGGGCGCGTTCTCATAGCATGTGCAGACCAGCTGCCAAGTGTCTTCAAATAGCCCTTCTTACATCAGCTGATATCTCAAAGTGCTGTACAGAAACCCAGCCTAAAACCCCAAACAGCAAGCAATGCAGGTGTAGAAGCACCTGTAGAAGCATGTCTTCAGACATTTTCACTCTCTCCTTGTCTCAGTCTGTAATACCAACATTGTTCAAGCTGGCCACTATTGTCCCTGTTACCAAGGTAACCTTCCTAAATATCTTATCATCCCCAGTAGCACACACATCTGTAATTATGAAGTGCTTTGAAAGGCTGGTCATGACACATCAACACCATCATCCCAGACACCCTAGAACCACTCAAATTCGCATATCGCCCCAACAAATCCACAGATGACGCAATGTCAATTGCACTTCACAGGGAAGGTGGTCAGAGACTTGGCAGTGTGGTTGCAGGACAACAGCCTCTCCCTCAACATCAGTAAGACCAATGAGCTGATTGTGGACTACTGGAAAAAGAGAGAGCATGCCCCCATCCGCATCTACAGGGCTGTAGGGAAGCAGGTCAAGAGCTTCCACCCCCTCGGGAGACATGGGACCTCGGATCCTCAAAATGTTCTACAGCTGCACCATTGAGAGCAACTTGACTGGGTGCATCACTACTTGTTATGGCAAATGTACCGCCCTCAGATTTCCAAAGACTTCAACCACCCAAGCCGTAGACTGTTCACTCTGCTGCTGTACGGCAAGCGGTCCTGGAAAATCGAATCTCGGACCAACCGGCTCTGAGACGGCTTCACCTCCCGAGCCATAAGACTGCTAATTAATTAGTCCGGGTAACCGTTTAATTATCTGCATTGACACTCTTACACAGACTCTATGCACCCTCACGAGACTATATATACACACTACACGAAAACCCACGCACACACACAACATGCATACAAATGTCACAGACACACTTTCACACATCATATGCTGCTGCTACTCTGTTCTGTATTTTACTCTTATCTATGCTGATTCCTAGTCACTTTACCCTGTTTTTAATGTACATACACTATATATGCAAAAGTATGTGGACACCCCTTCAAATTAGTGGATTTGGCTATTTCAGCCACACTCCTTGCTGACAGTTGTATAAAATCGAGCACACCGCCATGTAATCACCATAGACAAACATTGGCTGTAGAATGGCCTTACTGAAGAACTGTGACTTTCAAGGTGGCATTGTCATAGGATGCCACCTTAGCAACAAGTCAGTTCATCAAAGCAAGAACGGGTCGGCCGTGAAGAGGTAGGCCACACAAGCTCCCAGAACAGGCCCGCTGCAGGCTGTAGCGCGTAAAAATTGTCTGTCCTCGGTTGCAACACTCACTGCAGAATTCTAAACGGCCCCTGGAAGCAACGTCAGCACATGAAATGGGTTTCCATGCCGACTAGCCGCACACAAGCCTAAGATACCATGCGCTATGCCAAGTGTCGGTTGGAGTGGTGTAAAGCTCGCCGCAATTGGACTCTGGAGCAGTGGAAATGCGTTCTCTGGAGTGATTAATCACGCTCAACCATCTGACAGGCCGACAGACTAATCTGGGTTTGGCGGATGCCAGGAGAACGCCGCCTGCCCCTGTTTTGGTTTCACTGATATTATATGGTGTTTCACTCGTACCTTTTTCCACTTTTCCATCAAGTGAATGTCGGCTGTTAAAGCATACTGTGGGAGTTAGAAAGTGCTATTAACTTTGTTGTCCTGGATGATATGTTTGACAGAATGACCGAAAACATTTACTAGTCCTTAACTTTGTGCCTGTTCTCCCCCTCACAGGTGAAGTCAATAAAGACTGGTTCGGTGTTCTGGTCCATTGGCTGCTGCCTCTCCTACTTCTACATGGTGAGTGTCAAAGAGCCTTAGTTATTGGCCGGAAACACACAGAAAACATTGTCATTGATTTCCACCGACATAGCATTCCATCTCTGGGAATTGGAAGTCATGATTACATTAAGATAGCCCCAAGGATAGTTGAGAGCGATCGCAGATGTCAAAATGTGGCGTTAAAAAGGAGTTCTGTACCGGACGCATTAAACGTTATTTATGAATCCCCCGACCTGTCAGGGGGTCGATGGAGCGAGAAGATAAAAGATGAACAGAGCTGACTGCCTCCCAGAGCGCTCTTTGTTGTACAATTGGTGATTTTGAGCATCTGCAATCTCCTGCTTCCAGCTTCTTCAGTTAAATCTCCCCTCAGCCCGGGAAGAGACAGATGTCAATTGAAACGCATTGGAGAGATCCAGGATCCAAGCTCCTGCAGGAAGAGAGAAGGCGAAAGCCTCTGACCACATTTGAAGAGCAGGGAGATTTTCCACAGAGAAACCACTGCAATTGTATAAGCCCCTCATTCTGTACGTCTCACTCATACGCCTCCAGAGATCTGGAGTGTGATAATATTTTGACTTCCCCCGCCCGCTCTATGATTCTGACTAGAGGGAGTACAGCTACGATCGGAATTGCCTTTTTCATAGCAGGTTAGCGGAGCATACGAGGAAGGTTTCTATAATTAGGTCCGGAGAAGCGTTAGGGTTACGGTTAGCTAAAATGCTCTCCTGACTTGCTACAAAAAGTCCCTTTCGGTCACAGCTGTACTCCCTCTAGTCACAACCCCGCTCTACCCATCCTCCCACCAACATCCTTCTGTGGTCTGATGCCTGACTGATGCCTCTCCTGTTTGCAACACGGCAAGCCTGTATCTCCCTTGTGGCTTGCCGGTGCAGCCCGCCATGCTGCAATATCTACCCCTCTACCTCTTCTTCCCATCCTGCTTTTAAGGATACTCACCAATGAGGCTTAATCGAAGATGACACATCTGCGATGGCCAGCAAGAGATTCCGTGCTCAGCTCTGTCCTAATCAGCCCGGGGGCGGGAGAGAAGAAGCTCAGTTGAGATGTCATGATGGACAAGAACTGCAAAAAGCACTACTGTGAGATGCGTGACATTCGATCTCTCCTGGGAGAGGTCTTGTGTTCCCCAAGTTCCTGTGACGGCTCACTCCTACCTTGACAGCAGCCCCCTTCTCCCGCCCTCAAGTTTTTTTCCCTCATAAAGTATTTATGAGGTTCTCAGCAGCACATGTCAGCTCTTCAGGTGATTGTTTGTAAGATGTCCTGCGTTCTGGAGGTTATTATTAGAAGTCAAGCAATGATCACAACTCTTGAGGCCCTTTTTACAGTGGAAAAATCGATCCAGAGCTTTGCAGCGTTGCGGCCTACCTCCCCAGGCCCCACCTGACTTTCATCAAAACAACTTTCTCCCACAGCCCCAGTTTATCTACTCCACTAATGCTGTCTCATACCCCCGTTGGTGACCAACAGCATCTCCGGTTATTCTGTTTCCAGCATCCTACCCCCCGCAGAGGTGCCTGAGCCTCTTCAGTCCCCTTCTGAGCCAATCTAGCCCCATAGCAAGACCCCTACCCTCCCGTTTACCACTACAATACCCTCCGTCTCCCTATGCTTCTTCATAGTGGCCCCTGGGTGGCCAGATAAGCAGTGGAGTGTGGGTAAAGATCATGGCTAAAGTCTAGGCTCTAACGGTGTCTGGTTCTTTGCTGACCCCACTATGACTGCAATAAGACCTGTCCATTAGGGTCACTGGGCCAAATGCTAGCTTGAGGTGCACACACTAATAGGCTAGCATTGGGCCCATAGGAAGCCCTAACATAGCGTAACAGCCCTTCCTCCTGCGTGTATTGTAACCTACAGAAACAGTTCTTCCTCGTTCAAATCAAATTGTAATACAACCCGTGTAGACCTTAAAGTGAAATGCTTACTTACAAGCCCTTAACCAACGATGCTGTTTTAAGGAAAATACGTGGTAAGTGAAAAATAGATAAGAAAAAAAAGAAATAAAACAAACAAAGAGCAGCAGTAAAATAACAATAGCGATGCTATATACAGGAGGTACCGGTACAGAGTCAATATGCGGGGGCACCGGGTAGTCGAGGTAATATGTACATTAGGTAGAGTTGAAGTTACTATGCATAGATAATAAACAGAGAATAGCAGCGTAAACGAGGGGGAAGGGGGCAATGCAAATAGTCTGGGTGGCCATTTTATTAGATGTTGAGCAGTCTTATGGCTTGGGGGTAGAAGCTGCTGGGAAGCCTTTTGGACCTAGACTTGGCGCTCCGGTACCACTTGCCGTGCGGTAGCAGAGAGAACACTCTGTGACTAGGGTGGCTGGAGTCTTTGACAATTTTTAGGGCCTTCCTCTGGTACCACATGGTAATCATCTGGGGCGGTATGCAAATTGTTGTGTGTTTCTGGGATAATGGTGGCAATGTGGGCCATGACCGACCTTTCAAATAACTTTGTGGCTACAGACGTGAGTGCTATGGGTCGGTAGTCATCTAAGCAGGTTACCTTAGTCCCTGTGCCCAAGAACACTATGGTGGTTTGCTTGAAACATGTTGGTATTACAGACTCCGACAGGGAGAGGTTGAAAATGTCAGCGGAGACACTTGCCAGTTGGTCAATGCATGCTAGGAGTATGCGGCCTGGTAATCTGTCTGGCTCTGCGGCCTTGTGAATGTTGACCTGTTTAAAGGTCTTACATCGGCTACGGAGAGCGTGATCACACAGTCGTTCAGAACAGCTGATGTTCACATGCATGCATCAGTGTTGCATGCCTCGAAACGAGCATAGAAGTTATTTAGCTCGTCTGGGAGGCTCGTGTCACTTGGCAGCTCTCGGCTGTGTTTCCCTTTGTAGTCTGTAATAGTTTGCAAGCCCTGCCACATCCGAGCGTCAGAGCTGGTGTAGTACGACTCAATCTTAGTCCTGTTATTGTCGCTTTGCCTGTTTGATGGTTCTTCGGAGGGCATAGGGGGATTTCTTATTTCATTGTATTGTAAAGGAAGCTACTCCAAGGACAAGTGCTCTTCTCAAAGAACTACTGTCACACCATTGCATGAAAGCCTTACAGGGATGTCACTTGGATGTTTCAATACCCCCAAGTGATGTTATGAGGATGATCAGGGAATCTACAAACTACATTATCTCCAGCTTATAACGTTCCTGATAGTTATTATTGCCGGAAGGATATTTGCTTGACTATATCCTAGCGGCCTAACCAGGAAAAACATTGTTTCGATCAAGGTTTTTCTCAAGGGAAGTGTGATCAGTTTTCAATGAAAACATTGGTTTTGTTCGTTTCTTAATTTAGGACTGAGCTATATTGATAACCGCATTGTTTACTCTTACAGGCATATTGATTGTGTGTGCACCATCTCTTTCAGCTACCTCACTGTCTCTTAGCAGACTTTGTTTTGGTGGTAATCAAGGTATTTTGTGCTAGGTGGTTGAGTTTTGGACTGTACTCTCCTCAAATAATCTCAGCCTCCAGAAGATTGCTGCCTGCTTATTTGACCCTCAAAACCATGGGGGGGTGTAATGCAGAAAAGGTTTCTACACATGCGTCTTTCTCTCAAACACACACAACGGCGAGGTCATTAGCAGTAGATTTGCGAGATGTTTCGTCAAATTACGCTCAAATTACGTTCCGGAGGCTGCGGGATGTGACCCTCCTCAACAACCCCCCCCCCCCCCCCCCCCCCAGCACTTCCTCTGGGTTGGTGGTGTTTTCAATTAGCAACCTCATCTCTCACAGAACTGCTGTGTCCAAAAAAAAAAGAGTTGTCTCTGTTTGCATACGGTTCAGCTGTACCTAATTAGCTCATACCATCTAAAGCTAAAGATACAAATGGCTGTGAAAAGGTAATTACATTTAACCACTCCAGAAGGAACTTGAGGCGATTTATCTCCTTCTAGGGTGACTCTTGTTTTTTGTAATTAGGGGTAATTGCAAAACTTATTTTAACCATAGATGAGTGACTTGTGAATGCAGTGTGTGATTGTGTGGCTAAGCAGGTTTGTGTCAGTTTGAGCATTTATCCCAAAAGGCGGTCCTAAGCAGAGGATGAAACATTTTACTACTATCCCTCGCCGTCTGTGCTCTGTACCCCCTACACAGTGTGATTTTCAATGGAGCCGTTTCAAGTACTGCAGCTGACGTTTTTGTAGAGTGTTCTATAAGCCCCTCTGTTTCACACCGCGTCTCTCTGACATTGTTGCTGCATAATTTCATGGCGCTTTTAAAGTTGAAGCATTTTACTTCAGTCATAGCGTTAAATAGGATTTGAATTGGTTTTATATGGTGCCACTGCAAATGTCCATGTATTACTGTTGCAGGTGTCAGCATGGGGAGGATATGTCTTCATCATCAACCTGATCCCGCTGCATGTGTTTGTGCTCCTGCTCATGCAGCGATACAGCAAGAGGGTCTATATCGGTGAGTGACCACAACCCCCTCTTTATAGGTTCCACCTCGTCACTCGGTCGCGTCATGCCATGGTTATGAACGTTCTCAAGCCGCCCTCTTCGTGATTAGGCCAGTCATTCTGGACGGAGGCTAACTACCGTTTAGTCTAAACTACACTATAGTGCCTGGAAATACGATGAAATTGCTAAAGTAGTCAAATATTTAGTAGGAAACAGCTTTGCCAGCATTATCATGTCGTCAAATTTACTTTAGAAAGATGGCAATGTTGTCATTCGCTAGCGAAGTTCGTCAAAAATACCTGGCAATGCTAACGTTAGCTAGCTAAAATCCAGTGTCCTTCCCCTAGCTAATGTTATACTGCATCTAAAGTCAATCTAGCGACATCAAAATGATGACAAAAGGTTTTCCTACAAAGTATTTGCCTCCTTTTGAATGGCATTGTATTTCCAAGCCACTATACACTTTTGATGAAATCTTCATCAGCGCTCATTGACGATGCATTGAGTAGAATGTTCAGTTGGGCATCAGTAAAAAAAAAAAAAAAAGTTCAAAACAATATTGTGACCAAACATGCAACCCCTGAATGTGACTGCAAACCTTATCTATCTGCTAAAGAGATGTGACCGCACGCACCGGTTTTCCTCTAAACACTAACACCGGTTTGCTCTTTTGACCGTTAGTTATTCTGAATTTGACTGCGAGACAGCACATTGCAGAAATGCTGCAGCATCGTAAGCAGTACATATTTAGCTGAGCTGAAGGAACAGCAGGCTAGCTGGGTCAAGATAAATGGTCTTGCATCAGTTACTCTTGATTGTCCGTATTACTCACAGTAAACAGTACCCCATTCTTGGGTGATTTGAAAATAAATGACGACCCTATTTAAAGAGGGCCTCCACCGCTGTACTCAATCTCTCTGGATTTTCCCCAACAAAGGATTCCACCCTTCGACAATAACCATTTGTTAATGCAGACTATCTTTGCATTGTTGTGAGACGTTTATGGCTTCGAACGCAGAGACTGTCAACCTGAAGCACTCTTTTTAATAGAAGAGGGCTTTGCATAGTTATTCAAGCAACCATCTCGTTGTGATCTAGCTTTAACCGTCCTCCATCTACAATAGAGAAAGCTCTTCTAAAAACTAGATGCCTTTTTGGCATCGGAGCTTGCCACAATGGGAGTCCCTCTTGACCAAAAATGCAGTTCTATTTCACACAGTTCATTACTTAGCTCCATCAGTCAACAGGCGATAATGAATCATAGTCGGGAGTGCTCAGGGCTAGTCACAGCCACTTCAAAAAGCTCCAGTGTTCAGGAAAGTATCAAATCTTAATTAGGGCACACTACTTAGAATCAGCTCCCCCCCAGCTACAAAGGTGGGAGTTCTACTGCTGGCACATGTTAGGGCCCCCGCTGCACTTTCCTTTTCCCACGTCTATGTAAATGACTCCAGATAAGACGTTAATTGTATTTACGCCAACTCAGGAGTTGCATTGCGAAAATCAATTCACAAGAAATAACTGAACTAACTGAAGTGATAGTGGGTATTGAATAGAAACGTATCTGTGTTTGACCTTTTTGTTTGATCTAATCTCTCTCTCGATCCCTTTTCTTTGTCTGTTTCTCTCTTTCTCCCTCAGCTTACAGCACTTTCTACATTGTGGGCCTGGTGCTATCCATGCAGATCCCCTTTGTGGGCTTCCAGCCAATCAGAACCAGCGAGCACACGGCGGCAGCAGGTAAGCCTCGCCACTTGTTTGTTTGTCTCCTGAGCGCACAAAACGACTCACCATTAGACGCACACCGCTTTTTCATATAACCAGGTATGTCTCGTTGAGATCTATTTTTCAACCGACACCTTGGACCATGACCAAGCAGTTGTTCTCTTGAATGGGCAGCGCCTTTGCTATTTCGTTGATGCAACTTAAGTGTTCCTGTCTCGCCAACGGTCCCAGCTACTCCCAGACAACATTTAGGTGGCATTCCTTTATTCTGGAGGGTAGTAACAGCTAGGTGTGAGCATTTTAAACATTAAAATGAAAACCGGCTATAACACGGCAAATCATCTAACTAGACAATAGGCTATAAAGGCCTGGGTAAAGTTGTGTAATTTAAAAAAAAAACTGAGAAAGAGGCAGACAATGTTAATTTGGTGAGTTTGAATGGCAGGAAAGACCAGACATTGCAAGAGAGATTACGGTTCATTCTGCCTGGCCCCTCCCCTCTCTCCCTTGCACTGACCTTTCTCTCCTCTAATGATGCGAGTGTGTCTTTGGTCTGTTGCGTGTAGAATATCCTAGCCTATTCATTGATAGGCCCTGCTTTACTGAAATTGCGAGACATTGCAAGCCAATATATTGCAAGATACAGCATTCCAATTACGAGATACAGCTTTGTATTACCGATAGATAGGCCTAGTGCACGGGTCTGCCTGGTGTCCGACCTGCCTAAACTGTACCCCTCCCCTCACTATGAAAGATGCACGTTTGTTTTCGTTCTCGGCAGTACAGCAACTAATCTGTCTAGCAGAATCGAATCTTGACCCCGAGAAGCTACGTGCAAGGGGTTTGAGGAATCAATTATTTTGGAGTCGACTCCACTACATCATCGCTAAGTTGGAAAATTGGAAGAAAAAGGTCAGAGTCCTGTATGGCAATACTTTGCAAGTTAAATGAGAAGGTGATGAAATGCAAACTTTGCGAGGTGTAATATGGGTACAGTATTTGTAGTACAGGTGCTTAACCATCTGAAAGGGACTCATTGTGAGACCCAAGCCATTGCTGTCCTGCATTGTGAATTAATGTGGAATTCTTCTCTATGGTTTTAACGGAGAGACACTTTCCCTCTGTTTTGAACGTTAAGAAATTGTCCATTTGCCAACATCTCTAGTAACAGGATACATGGCTCTACAGCATCAATTTCAGCTTCTTCTAATGTAGCTTCAGTCTGATTTCTGATGTGGTGTTTGTTACGAGGGTGAACAGGGCAGCACAGCATGTCAGCGTCATGGGCTTTGAGGAAGGCACCAAGGCTCTCTCAAAGGATGGGCTTGTTTGGTGTCGGGCAACAGCTGCTCGTAACATCTGGCGGCGTGTCTACAGCAGCAGAGTGACGGGCGTTGTTGGTGTCACCCGCTCTCTGGGTTTTGGAGGAGTTATGACCTTGGAATGCTCCCGGGGGGTCAGAACTTGGAAGTGCTCCTCTGTTTTGCTAAGAGGACCGAAGTAAGTGAAATGGGGCTCTGTTCAATCAGTAGTTCCATAAGAGAGGGACACCAGAGAAAAAAAAACAGATCCCATTTAGCCTGAACTGTTCCTGTTATTCAAATATTTTAAAAAAGAAAATAATATTTAACCAGGTAGGCCAGTTGAACACGTTCTCATTTACAACTGCGACCTGGCCAAGATAAAGCAAAGCAGTGCGACCGAGTTACACAATGGGATAAACGAACAAAACACAATAGAAAAATCTATTGACCTTTTGCCACATTTCAGGCTTCAAACATAAAGATATAAAACTGTATATTTTTGTGAAGAATCAACAAGTGGGACACAATCATGAAGTGGAATGACATTTATTGGATATTTCAAACATAAAGCAAAATCTCCAATGGAATGGTTCAAAAATAAACATATCCAGGTGTTAGAATGGCCAAGTCAAAGTCCAGACCTGAATCCAATCGAGAATCTGTGGAAAGAACTGAAAACTGCTGTTCACAAATGCTCTCCATCCAACCTCACTGAGCTCGAGCTGTTTTGCAAGGAGGAATGGGAAAAAATGTCAGTCTCTCGATGTGCGAAACTGATAGAGACATACCCCAAGCGACTTACAGCTGTAATCGCAGCAAAAGGTGGCGCTACAAAGTATTAACTTAAAGGGGCTGAATAATTTTGCACGCCCAATTTTTTCAGTTTTTGATTTGTTTGAAATATCCAATAAATGTCGTTCCACTTCATGATTGTGTCCCACTTGTTGTTGATTCTTCACAAAAAAAATACAGTTTTATATCTTTATGTTTGAAGCCTGAAATGTGGCAAAAGGTCGCAAAGTTCAAGGGGGCCGAATACTTTCGCAAGGCACTGTATATAGTGTGTGCCAATGTAGTAAGATTAGGGAGGTAAGGCAATACATAGGCCATAGTGGCGAAATAATTACAATTTAGCATTAACACTGGAGTGATAGATGTGCAAGTAGAGATACTGGGGTGCAAAAGTCTAACAATATGGGGATGAGGTAGTTGGGTGGGCTATTTACAGATGGGTTGTGTACAGGTGCAGTGATCAGCTGTCAGTGGAGCTTACCGATGTTTAAAGTTAGTGAGGGAAATGTAAGTCTCCAGCTTCAGAGAATTTTGCAATTCGTTCCAGTCATTGGCAGCAGAGAACTGGAAGGAAATGCGGCCAAAGGGGGAGTTGGCTTTGGGGATGACCAGTGAAATATACCTGCTGGAGCACATGCTATGGGTGGGTGTTGCTGTGGTGACCAGTGACCTGAGTTAAGGTGGTGCTTTACCTAGCAAAGACTTATAGATGACCTGGAGCCAGTGGGTTTGGCAACGAATATGAAGAGAGGGCCAGCCAATGAGAGCATACAGGTTGCAGTGGTGGGTAGGTGACAAAACAAATGGCACTGTGATAGACGATATCCAATTTGGTGAGTAGAGTGTTGGAGGCTATTTTGTAAATGACATCGCCGAAGTCCAGGATCTGTAGGATAGTCAGTTTTAAAAGGGTATGTTTGGCAGCATGAGTGAAGGATGCTTTGTTGCGAAATAGGAAGCCGATTCTAGGTTTAATTTTGGATTGGAGATGTTTATGTGAGTCTGGAAGGAGAGTTTACAGTCTAACCAGACACCTAGGTATTTGTCGTTGTTCACATATATTCTAAGTCAGAACCGTCCAGAGTAGTGATGCTGGTTGGGCGGGCGGGTGCAGGCAGCGATCAGTTGAAA
This sequence comes from Oncorhynchus kisutch, assembly GCF_002021735.2. NCBI lineage: Eukaryota > Metazoa > Chordata > Actinopteri > Salmoniformes > Salmonidae > Oncorhynchus > Oncorhynchus kisutch. The sequence continues at coordinate 40,418,968 of NC_034190.2, read as the reverse complement.
AGCATGCATTTAGTTTTTCTAGCATTTTAAGATCAGTTGGAGGCCACGGAAGGAGTGTTGTTGTTTGGCATTGAAGCTCGTTTGGAGGTTTGTTAACTTCTTGATGCACCCATCCCGTTAGCGGGATCATTTTTGTCAACCACCGCTGAATTGCAGAGCGCCATGAAATCACAAGTGCAGTATAGCAAAACACAGCTTAGCTTGTTGTTAATCCACCTGGCATGTCAGATTTCAATGAAGCTTTTCAGCGAAAGCATACCAAGCGTTTATGTAAAGACATCTCTCTCAGTAGGCAAAATATTACAAACAGCTAGCAGCCAAGTAGATTGGTCAGAAAAGCAATAAATTAAATTGCTTACCTTTTGATCTTCGGATGTTTGCACTCACAAGACTCCCAGTTACACAATAAATGTTCCTTTTGTTCCATAAAGATTATTTTTTATATCCAAAATAGCTCCATTTGGTTAGCTCGTTTATGTTCAGAAATCCACAGAATCGAGGATTGCAGACCAAAATGCAGACCAAAATTCCAAATAGTATCTGTAATGTCCGTAGAAACATTTCAATTTTTTTTATAATCAATCCTCAGGTTGTTTTTACAATGTATAATTGATAATATATCAACTGGGAATGTAGCTTCTTCAATAGGAGAGAGAGAGAGAATGGCTGCTCCAAGCTGTTGCGCATACAAAACGCTGCTGGCATCCAGCCATACAATGACGCGATGTGATCTTTCTCGCTCATTTTTTCAAATAAAAGCCTGAAACTGTCTAAAGACTTTTGGGGAAGCTATAGGAAAAGGAATCTGGTTGATATCCCTTTAAATGGAGCGAAGGCACTTCCTGGTTGGATTTTCCTCCGGTTTTTGCCTGCAATATCAGTTCTGTTATACTCACAGACAATATTTTGACAGTTTTGGAAACGTTAGTGTTTTCTATCCTAATCTGACAATTATATGCATATTATAGATTCTGGGCCTGAGAAATAGGCAGTTTAATTTGGGTATGTTTGTCATCCAAACATCAAAATACTGCCCCCTACACTCAAGAGGTTAATAACCTCTCTGGGATATGGCGTCCCACCTGGCCAAAAGCCAGCGCGTTTGACCCAGAACTTGCACAACGTGACTACGAAATATCTCAAAAGTTACCTGTAAATTTTGCCAAAACATTTCAAACTACTTTTGTAATACAACTTTAGGTATTTAAAGTAAATAATCGATAAAGTTGAAGACCGATGATCTGTGTTCAATACAGGGAGAAAACAAACTGACGCTACCTTTCTGGTCACACGCCTCTAACAGTACACTTGAAGTGACCCTTGTTTTGAACAGGGCTACTTCTTCATTACACAAAGGAAAAACCTCAACCAATTTCTAAAGACTGGTTGACATCCAGTGGAAGCGGTAGGAACTGCAAGAAGGTCCCTTAGAAATCTGGATTCCCAATGAAAACCCATTGAAAAGAGTGACCTCAAAAATAAAACAAATCTGAATGGTTTGTCCTCCGGGTTTCGCCTGCTACATAAGTTCTGTTATACTCACAGACATGATTCAAACAGTTTTAGAAACTTCAGAGTGTTTTTTCTATCAAAATCTACTAATAATATGCATTTCTTATCTTCTGGGGATGAGTAGCAGGCAGTTGAATTTGGGCATGCATTTCATCCGGATGTGAAAATACTGCCCCGTCACTAAGAAGTTAACAGTGTCCAGAGAAAGGCCAGAAGTATACAGAATGGTGTCATCTGCGTAAAGGTGGATCAGAGAATCACCAGCAGCAAGACCGACATCAGTGATATATACAGAGAAAAGAGTCGGCCCGAGAATTGAACCCTGATGCACCCCCATAGACTGCCAGAGGTCCGGACAACAGGTCCTCAGAGTTCAGTGTGTCAAATCAATCTGAGAAGTAGTTGGTGAATCAGGCTATTGAGTCTGCCGATAAGAATGCAGTGATTGACAGAGTCAAAAGACTTGGCCAGGTCAATGAAGACTGCTGCACAGTACTGTCTTTTATCGATGGCAGTTATGGTATCGTTTAGGACCCTGAGCGTGGCTGAGGAGCACCCATGACCAGCTCGGAAACCAGATTCCGGAGATGGGATTTGAAATGGTCGGTGATCTGTTTTATTAGCTTGGCTTTTGAAGATTTTAGAAAGACAGGGCAGGATGGATATAGGTCTATAACAGTTTGGGTCGAGGGTGTCCCCCACTTTGGAGAGATGGGGATGACCGCAGCAGCTTTCCAATCTTTGGGGATCTCAGACGATACGAAGGAGGTTGAACAGGCTAGTAATAGGGGTTGCAACAATTTCAGCAGATAATTTTAGAGGGTCCAGATTTTGTTGGGGTCCAGATTATGCGGAAATGGGGGTGGGGGGGGGGGCTTGGGCTAGTTGCTGCAGGGGTGCAGAGCTGTTAGCCGGGGTAGGGGTAGCCAGGTGGAAGTTTGTAGTCATGTATTATTACAGCATCAGTTTGTAGCACATCTACAGTAATCCTACCATAATATGATAGTCCTTCTGATTCAAAATGTTTCTATATAAACCTGCTTGCATGAGAGATTAAGGTTACTGTTATAACGTGCATACGCCAACCTTCTGTGATTTACGTGTGTGTCCTGCCACAGGTGTGTTTGCACTGCTCCAGGCATATGCTTTGCTGCAGTACCTGAAGAACAGGCTCACCAAGCAGGAGTTCCAGACCCTGTTCTTCCTGGGGGTGTCGTTAGCTGCTGGGGTGGTGTTCCTCACCGTCATCTATCTCACCTACACTGGTGAGTCACTATACCTTACCATTACACATACAGCGCCTTGAGAAAGTATCCACACCCCTTGACTTCTTCCACATTTTGTTGTTACAGCCTGCATTAAACATTTCTCAAATTTAGAGTTTTTGTCACAGGCCTACACACACTACCCCATAATGTCAAAGTGGAATTATGTTTTTCGATTATTTATTTATTTTTTACACATGAGTAATAAGTATTCAACCCCCTTTGTTATGGCAAGCTGAAATAAGTTCAGGATTACAAATTGCATAAGAAGTCGCATAATAAGCATGTACTCACTTTGTGCAATAATAGTGTTTAACATGATTTTTGAGTGGTCCCTCAGTCGAGCAGCTATTTTCAAACAAAGACCTAAGAGGTTTTCCAATGTCTCACAAAGAAGAGCATCTATTGGTAGATAAAAATAGATTTAAAAGAAGCAGACATTGAATTTCCCTTTGAGCAAGGAAGTTATTAATGACACTTTAGGTGGTGTATCAATACAGCCAGCCACTACAAAGATACAGGCGTCCTTCCTAACTCAGTTGCAAGAGAGGAAGCAAATTGCTCAGGGATTTCACCGAGGCCACTGGTGACTTTAAAACAGTTAGTTTAATGGCTGTGATAGGAGAAAACTGAGGATGCATCAACAACGTTGTAGTTATTTCTCCACAATACTAAGCTAATTGACAAAGTGAAAAGAGGGAAGCATGGCCAGAATACATGCATTCTGTTTGCAGCAAGGCATTGAAGTAATACGGAAAGAAATGTGGCAAAGCAATTCACTTTTTGTTCTGAATACAAATGTTATGTTTGGGGCAAATTACAACACATTACTGAGAACCACTCTTCATATTTTCAAACATATAGTGGCGACTGCATCATGTAATGGGTATGCTTGTAATCATTAAGGAAAATAAATCAATGGAATGGAGCTAAGCACAGGTGAAAACCAGGTTTAGTCTGCTTTCCACTTCACTGGGAGATGAATTCACCTTTCAGCAGGACAATAACCTAAAACACAAGGCCAAATCTACACTGGAGGTGCTTACCAAAAAGACTAAAGAAGAATGTTAGTTATGCATATTCTTAACCGCCACTGCTCAACATTCCTCTCGAGTCCCGACCCACATATGCCCTACTACTGAACAGACACCTGACCCACTAAAGCAGGGCAATTTAGTTGTTGGGCTAAAATGGGTCAGTGTTTTTTGTGTCTACCTTGTAGTTAATTGCACTCATCTCGTGCCTCAGGTTGGAATCAGTCCCTGGTTAGAATGGGCGACAGTGAAAACCTGAAGCATTTCGGCTCTTGGGGACCAGAATTGAAAAGCCCTGAACCAAAGGGTCCCTATTTACTTTCATTTTTATTATTGAACCTTTATTTAATGTCTGCCTACTCCGTCCAAACCCTGACGATGCTGGGCCAATTGTGCCACGCCTTATGGGACTCCCAATCACGGCCCGGGGGGAAACAGCCTGGATTATATCTGTACACTACCCATACACACCAGTGTCAACCATATGCCAAAAAGTCCTCATAATAACCACTAATGAAAGCATGTTCAAATTTCCAGTCCTGTCTATTCATTGTTTGTTAATTTAGGCTACATCGCACCGTGGAGTGGACGGTTCTACTCACTGTGGGACACCGGGTAAGGATTGCTAACCTTCATTCACTTTCCTATCGATGAAACACTTGTTTAATTGAATGTGTCTGCGAAAGGGCTTACGCCATCCGTAGTTTCAAAGGAAATGCGAGAATAGTATTTTCTTCTCAAATAGAATAGTATTTTTTTCTTCGACTACATTCTGTATATAAACTGCAGTGTGTCTGATTAACTGGCGCATGTCTGCATTAAGCAGCGCTTTAAATCTCTTCCCTGAAGTACCAGATGTTTCTCTTCTATCCTCATCACTCTTTTCCTGCCCCCTCTCACCCTCTCCAGCTACGCTAAGATCCATATCCCCATCATCGCGTCGGTGTCGGAGCACCAGCCCACCACCTGGGTGTCGTTCTTCTTCGACCTCCACATCCTGGTCTGCACCTTTCCGGCAGGACTCTGGTTCTGCATCAAGAATGTCAACGACGAGCGTGTCTTTGGTAAGCCGGGGCTCATTAACACACACATCTGAATAAATGTGAATATTTCGAGGGGAATCTGGTCATTTAAGAATATGCATTATAGCAAGGGCATCATGTTTTTGATATACTGTACAAACCTGTTCTTAGATGGTGTATTGGAGGAAATGCTGACCAGTGTCACACAGCTCCAGTGCAGGAGCTGGTTTCTGTTTTTCCCTTCTCCTTAATTGATCAATTAATGCCATTGATAGCCCCGAAACTGCACATCTGTTCACCCAGCTCTAAATCAGTTTGTCTCAGATGAAAAAACCACCCTTGAGGATCTGAGTTGTGCACCATGCACTTTTGACATAAATGATCCTGCCTTTAACCTTTCCTGCCTCTCTGCTGCCCCCCAGTGGCTCTCTATGCCATCAGTGCTGTCTACTTTGCTGGGGTGATGGTGCGCCTGATGCTGACCTTGACGCCGGTGGTTTGCATGCTGTCGGCCATAGCCTTTTCCAGCGTGTTCGAGCACTACCTAGGGGACGACATGAAGAGGGAGAACCCTCCCATAGAGGACAGCAGCGACGAGGATGACAAAAGGAGCTCAGGGAACCTCTATGACAAGGTCGGTAGGAGTCGTGGTCCAGGGCTCATAAAGCAGCTCAGAGTAGGAGTGCAGATCAAGGATCAGGTTCTCACTGTCTATCTTATGACCAGTAGGGCTATAATTTAACAAAGCTAACGCAATAGTGAACCTAAGTGCTGGCGGTACCGCTATATGTTCAGAGGTGTCAGAAATCATTTAGCTATTTTCACAACCAAGAGTGATGGTCGCTGGCAGTGGCACGAAAGGGCTGGATTTTTATGATTAAATAAGTTGTAGGTGTGTCGACGCTTGACCCCTCACTGGCCAATCAGAACATGCTCCATGGCTAAATGTGTGACCTACCACCTGGATTCGATCTGCTTTGAAGTTGATACACTTGTAACGCCACTTTTGAGGAAATGGCCTGTGCATGTTTTTGAACACCTACCGGAGAGCTCTTTGTCTACACACATTCAGCATCATTCACACCCTCTTAAGACTTAACCACACCCAATTTGTCACATGCACAGGATACAGAAGATGTAAACGGTTACTTCCATTAGTGAAGTCTTGTTTAGACATGTAGCGAGCTAAACAATGAACCATAATCTAAACTCTAATGCCACGTTCAAAACCACTCTGAAGTCTGACTTCAGTGATGGGGGAAAACGAGCTCCGACTGGGGACAAATCATTTTGAATGCTCATCCAACTCGGGAACTCAGGCCACTTTCTAGCACTCCGACTGGGGATAAATCATTTTGAACGGTCATCCAACTCGGGAACTCAGGCCACTTTCTAGCGCTCCGACTGGGGATAAATCATTTTGAACGGTCATCCAACTTGGGAACTCAGGCCACTTTCTAGCGGTCCGACTGGGGATAAATCATTTTGAACGGTCATCCAACTCGGGAACTCAGGCCACTTTCCGACCTGAAGATTAGTGACGACATGATTTGACCTCGTATTTGTTAGTTTCCATTTGTTTTGAACGTGGCAGTACTACCATGCATGCATCTGCATCTGCAGGTAGCTAAAGCTAACCAACTAGGTTCAATGTTAGCTAGTGAGCTAACATTAGGCTATAACTAGCAATGCAAATGGTTTTCTGAGATACAAATACACCTAACGTTAGCTAGCTAGCTAACAATATGGTTTACCTGGAAATGAAAATGTATAGCTTCAGGTCGCGCCGAACGTCAGACAAAAAGTTCTGTTACAGCCCAAACTAAGTATGGAATCAATCTTTAGGATGTCTTTAACATAAAACTTAATTAATGTTCCAACTGGACAATTCCTTTGTCTGTACAAATTAAGTGGAACGTAGCTACCTTTCACGTGAGCGCGCCAGACCGAGGCTGTGGCACTCTGCCAGACCAACAATATTTTTACTGTTGACATCTAGTGGAAGCCTTGGGAAGTGGAAGATAACTAATATCACCCTGTATCTTCAATGGGGCTGCGTTGAAAAACTACAAACCTCAGATGTCCCACTTCCTGGTTGGATTTTTCCTCAGGTTTTTGCCTGCCATATGTGTTCTGTTATATTCAAACAGTTTTAGAAACTTCAGAGTTTTCTATCCAATACTATTAATAATATGCATATATTAGCATCTGGGACAGAGTAGGAGGCAGTTCACTCTGGGCACGCTATTCATCCAAAAGTGAAAATGCTGCCCCCTATCCCAAAAAGGTTAACCAACTAATTGCAGCATTACCGCAAAAATGGAAGGTGGGACAAGTAAGGACTTGTCTGTCGGCCCTGCATTAAAGTCCAACATTTGTAAAGAAAATTCTGAAAAATAAACAATACCAGTTTAATTTAAGGACCAAAAAATTGACATCTGTGCCATATAGATTGCAAAATAGTTGGAAAGTGATTTTCGATGTACCGATTCAATGGCACATGGTTTATGAGCTGATATACTAAACAACACTGGATTCAAAACAGAATTTTCCAATTTAAATTCCAAAACCAATTGAGATTCTCCAACTGCCCTCACCTCATAAGCCTACCTTTTTTAGTGGGGTTTTGCATTCCCCTTTTACACCTCTTTAGTGTACTCTGCTCTCACAATGTGAACCCTTATCCGGTAGTTCCAGTTGACACCTACAGGTAACTGCCAAAAATAAAGAGGGATGCAAAGTACATTAAAAGCAGTTGCTACCACACAGATGGGGTTCCTGAGTTAATTAACATCCCATCATGCTTAGGTTATGTATAAAAATGCTTGGCAGGCATTTATTTTGGCTACCATGGCTGTGCCCTCATCCACAGGACATTAGTGGTGACTGAATGGTTTGATGAGCATGAAAACGATGTAACCACCATATGCCATGGCCGTCTGTCACCACATCTCAACCCAATTGAACACTTAAACCAGTTTCTGGAGCGGCGCCTGGGACAGTTTTCCACCACCAATAAAACACCAAATAATGGAATTGTTTATGTGAGAATGGTGTCTGATCCCTCCAACAGAGTTCCAGACACTTGTAGAATATATGCCAAGGAGCATTGAATGAGTTCTGGCTCGTGGTGGCCCAACGCCCTATTATTACACTATGTTGGTGTTGCCTTTATTTTGGCGGTTAGCTGTATTCAACCCATAGACATATTCCTGTAAGGAGTTACAAAATAATTTGACTCTGTATCTCTTCTACTGTCTGTTTAGTGGGCCAGTTTGATGTGTATTGGTCTCCCTCTGCAGGCAGGAAAGGTGCGTAAGCATGTGTCTGAGCAGGAGAAGGCAGAGGAGGGGCTGGGCCCCAACATCAAGAGTATAGTGACCATGCTGATGTTGATGCTGCTCATGATGTTCGCAGTCCACTGCACATGGGTCACCAGCAACGCCTACTCCAGTCCTAGTGTGGTGCTGGCCTCCTACAACAACGATGGGTAAGGACAAATAATAATATTTAGCAGACACTGTTATCCAAAGCATCTTTTAGTCTGTCGTGCGTGCATACATTTTTACATATGGATGGCCCCAGCGGGAATTGAACCCATGACCTTTGGCGTCGCAAGCACCATGCTCTACCGATTTGAGCTACACCGTACAGTCGTATGAAAAAGTTTGGGCACCCCTCTGAGGCTGCAATAATTTACTCTGTCATCACAGAAAATTATCACAGTGGCACGCCATTCATTTTCTAATAAAAGCTGAGTACTGGGGTATTGTCCAGACAAAGATCTTGTGTGTAGCAAGAAAAATAGGCTATGTAAAAATGTGGGCACCCTTGTCATTCTGTTGATTTGAATACCTGTAACTACTTAGCACTGATTAATTGGAACACACAATTGGTTTGGTGAGCTCATTAAGCCTTGAACTTCATAGACAAGTGCATCCAATCATGAGAAAAGGTATTTATTAAGGTGGCCAGTTGCAAGTTGTTGTTCTCTTTGACTCTCCTCTGAAGAGTGGCAACATGGGGGCCTCAAAACACCTGAAAACAAAGATTGTTCAACATTATGGTTTAGAGGAAGGCTACAAAAAGCTATCGCAGAGATTTAAGCTGTCAGTGTCCACTGTGAGGAACATAGTGAGGAAATGGAAGACCACAGGCACAGTACTTGTTAAGGCCAGAAGTGGCAGGCCAAGTAAAATATCGGAGAGGCGAAGGATGTGAGTGGTCAAAAACAGCCCACAGACCACCTCCAAAGACCTACAACATCATCTTGCTGCAGATGGTGTCACTGTGCATCGTTCAACAATTAAGCGCACTTTGCACAAGGAGAAGCTGTATGGGAGAGTGATGCGGAAGCAGCCTTTTCTGCACACACGCCACAAACAGTCGCTTGAGTATGCAAACGCACATCTGGACAAGCCAGCTTCATTTTGGAATAAGGTGCTATGGAAACAAAGATTGATTTATTTGGTCATAATAAGGGATGTTATGCATGGCGTTCCAAGAAAAACACTTGCTATAAAAACACTTGCAATTTGGTGGGGGTTCCATCATGCTGTGTGGCCAGTGCCGGTACTGGGAATCTTGTTTAAGTTGAGGGTCTCATAGATTCCACTCAATATCAGCAGATTCTTGGGAATAATGTTGACGAATCGGTCACAAAGTTGAAGTTACGCCGGGGCTGGATATGTCAACAAGACAACGACCCAAAACACTGCTCAAAATCTACCTGGGCATTTATGCAGAGGAACAAGTACAATGTTCTGGAATGGCCATCCCAGACCTGATATCATTGAGAATCTGTGGGATAATTTGAAGCGGGCTGTCCATGCTTGGCAACCGTCAAACCTAACTGAACTGGAGACGTTTTGTAAGGAGGAATGGTCCAAAATACCTTCATCCAGAATCCAAACACTCATTAGAGGCTGTGGGAAGCAGCTAGAGGCTGTTATTTTAGCAAAAGGAGGCTCTACTAAATATTGATGTGATTTTTCTATTGGGGTGCCCAAATTTATGCACCTGTCTAATTTTGTTTTGATGCATATTGCACATTTTCTGTTTATCCAATAAACCTCATTTCACTACTGCAATATTAGTGTGTCCATCAGTTATTTGATATATCAAAATGAAATTGCTGATCCAAACACCCAATTATTTATAGATGGTAATCATGGAAATTGTCAGGGGTGCCCAAACTTTTTCATATGACTATCTATCGTCATATACACTACATGATCAAAAGTATGTGGACACTTGCTAGTGTCAGCTCTGGCAGGGCAGAAATTTGACGAACTGACTTGTTTGGAAAGGTGGCATCCTATGACGATGCCACGTTGAAAGACACTGAGCTCATCAGTAAGGCAGTTATACTGCCAATGTATGTCGATTGCATGGCTGTGTGCTCGATTTATACGCCTATCAGCAACGGCTGTGGCTGAAATAGCCAAATCCACACACTATTTTATATAGTGTGTTCACACGCGCACATACATTTACACACACTCTCATAAAAGGGCTTGTTCATATTTCATCAAAGTTGTGATGTTGATGAGCTCAGTGTTAACCTGGTTATTGTATCTCGTGTCCAATGAGTCTTAATATTGCTATTCAATAGTTTTCCATGTACTGTTCTTTCAATGCGAGGATGACGTTGCGCTGCTTATTTTCCAGTTCGACATTTAGAACTATGGTAAACTAGAAAGTCAAACTATTCGACTAACTCCTCGCACATATATTTGTGTGGTTACAATATTGGTTCGTCATTGCCGTGAATCGACATCCCTGTCTCACAGGATCCCATAATAATAAGTTACCAAACATGTGGTTGCCTGGCTGTCATTCCCGTAACTCCTCAACTCCGTCACTCCCCATAGGACGAGGAACATCCTGGATGACTTCAGGGAGGCCTACTATTGGCTGAGGCAGAACACAGACGAGCACGCGAGGGTTATGTCTTGGTGGGATTATGGCTACCAGATAGCAGGCATGGCTAATCGAACCACCCTAGTGGACAACAACACATGGAATAACAGTCATATAGCACTGGTGAGTCACACACCATCAAAAGGGGGAATTGGTGATTTCAACTCAACTCAGACCTCATGCTCCAAAGTGAAGTAGACATGTTTCTTGACTTTAACTTGCGTCAATGAATTCAATACATTCACTTGTAGGAGCTGCAATAATGTGTGTGTGATTCTTCTTATGACTTGATTGATTTTCACAGGGCCAGCACAACTTTGAGAAGCGAGTATTGCCTATTTTTGGAGTCTTATACCTCCCTCTCCTTTTCCCACCACGTCTCATCTTTATCTGCCTCTTCTCCCCTCTGCTATTTCACTCTCCTCTGCTCAAACTCCCTCGTCTTCCCTCTGTAGGTGGGGAAAGCCATGTCGTCCAATGAGAGTGCAGCGTACGAGATCATGAGGAGTCTGGACGTGGACTACGTGCTGATCATCTTCGGGGGCGTGATTGGTTACTCAGGCGACGACATCAACAAGTTCCTGTGGATGGTCAGGATAGCGGAGGGAGAGCATCCCAAGGACATTCGGGTGAGTGCCTGGTTTCTTGAGACCTAGTTGGGTTCATCGACGCCTCCCAATTCAGAAGGACCTTCATTCATTCATTCTTCTATTTAATACTTGTTGTTGTGCTGATGAACCTGGGTCAACACAGCCATCCAGTAATCTATCAGTCGAGGCAAACCCAAGGACATTGCTGTTCCTAGCTATGTTTATTTTCTTCACTGACATATCCAGTGCAGATTTGTAAAAAGAAAATGTGCATGTTATTTTGAATATCAAAGACATGAACCGAACAATTGGTGGCTGTAAGACTACATAATATCGTAGGTGGCGAGTTGGCAGAGTTATTTCAGTTTCTGCTATTTGATGTGTCCTTGAAGAAATTTGGTCCAAACCCTCGTCTCTCTTTCTTCCCTCCTCATGCCCATGTGCCCTTCAGGAGAGTGACTACTTCACCCCTCAGGGAGAGTTCCGCGTGGACAAGGCCGGCTCGCCCGTCCTGCTCAACTGCCTCATGTACAAGATGTCCTACTACCGCTTCGGCGAGATGCAGGTGAGCGGTGGTGAAGTACTTGAAGCAACAGCATACTACAGTAAGCACTGAGTGACGGGCAACAGAGCGGCTTATGGACGTGCTGACAAGCCTGGGGGAAGGATGAAGGTAGGAGGGGAAGCGCTCAGAAATGCTCTGGCAGGTACAGGCGAGATATAAGAGCGAAGAGCTGCCAGGTACTTATAGCGAGCTGCGTGTTGCCTGGCCAGCTGCTCAGTGAAGGATCAGTGGGCTGTTTCAGTAGGGTCCACAGACATGCAGCCAGGCAAAGCTGTCTCCTAGCTGTCTTAACTCATAAAGGAGATGGACAGACAGGTTAAGAGAACGATAAAGGCAAGGGAACAGAGATTTGTTTTGTGGAAGGGACGAGGACAAAAGCGATCAGGAGGTGGGAGAGATGGGTAACGTGTAGAGGGAGGGATAGGTGAAGTGATGTACAGATTTAAAAGAGCAGGGGAAGAGCCTAAAACTGAATTAAGATGAAAAATGCAACACTTGTGTGAACTGTCAACCACCATACTCACTTTAGCTCAGCTCAGTCACTAGCCGCCCTCGCCAACAACTTCAACCCCACCTACTGCTGTCCTTATCTCTCAGCTGGACTTCCGGACACCGCCTGGGTTCGACCGCACCCGCAACGCCGAGATCGGCAACAAAGACATCAAGTTCAAGCACCTTGAGGAGGCGTTCACCTCGGAGCACTGGCTGGTGCGCATCTACAAGGTGAAGAAGCTGGAGAACAGGGAGCCGCTGGAGCACAAGCTCCGCAGCATCGTGCCCAGGCAGAAGTACACCTCCAAAAAGGTACAAGGCTTCCATGTCTCTCAGCATTCATTGTGCTAATGAATGTTAGACATTATATGATACTGGTGTAGTGAGTTTACATATGATTATTTCTTCTCAAATTTTAGCCACCAAAAGGAAATGTTCATAAAATGTGAGCCAACTCACTTTTATTTCCTACAGTTAAATGTGTGTGCGCTCACATTCTGATTTGTAGATTATAGGAAAAAATTGCCGATTTGAAAAGTGGTTTGTAAACCAAGTTTGTTTCATTATAGACTTCTAAGAGGAAGCGAGGAAACATCAGGAATAAGCTGGTCCTGAAGAAAGGCAAGAAACTAAACAAGAAATAATGAAGACTGACAACATAAAAAACATACAAAAAAATGCAACTAGCAAAGAACTCTACCAATGAAGAAGAACAACGGCCTTTGTCTGGAATGTTAGCCCTTAGCCTCGAGGGCTAGTCCTCTGAGCGCAGCATCCTGTGTGTTGGGGAGGGTGAAGTGTCATATCTGGCTAGCCCCAGAACTTTTGTCCGTTTTAGCCAGAGGACTTTTTGTCTTGCTCGTTCTTTCTTTTTTGTACTTGAATGTGTGGCAAGGCACAGAGCTGCTGAAACCGGGGTGAGCGTAAATGTTGTGGTACATTAAACTTATTTCTAGAGGGGGACAAAATAAAGAGAAAGGAAACTGAGGCTGGGAGCAATTGCACCAAAGAGCCCTTGATCTTGAGCCTTGGCACATGTCAATGTGTTGCCGTTGAGTGAGGAACCATTGGAATTGAGGACATGTTCCTGATGCTTGTACAGACAACGAATGGTATGCGGTAAGGAACAATTCCATTGTCTAGGCACAGCTGATCTGTAACTTTTTTAATCCTTTTTTGTTTGGCTCTAATTTGTCGTTACTGAGACAATTCTTTCGAAAATAAAAGGCCTAATATGTAAATATATTATGTAAAGAAAATGTCAAAGGGTTATAATATATTGGATTATTGTGGTGATTTAAATACGGAGATTTCTCTTTACTTTGTCGTGATGTTTTTAATGGCAGCAGATGGAACAGTGAATGCAATAATTGTCATTAGGAGGGACTTGAGATTTTGTTTGAAAAGAATGTGAATTTAACTTTCCCCCCTGAAATTGCTTAGATTGTATATTCTGCTGCTAGGTAAAAAAAAAAAAGAAGCAATTCTATGTGAAATGTAGTGATTATTAATTAGGCCTCCAACCTGCAGGGGGGCGCGTTCTAGTCCGGTCTGTGAGCCTAGTGCCTCATTGCTGGTCTCTTCATCACCACATGTCCTTCTGTCTACTCAGTCATTTTTGCCGGTCCACAGACACACGTTAATGCTGCTGAGTAGATGCGTAGTACGGTAATGCAGGAAAACTAAAGTGTTGAATCTCAAGATGGCTGCCAGTGAGTGGACAGAGGGGTGCACCCCCTGGCATTGTACTGGGCCTGTTGTGAATTATAAATCTGTGTTGAACATGTGTGCATGCGGTCTACAGATCATAGGAATACTTTTTTGTATCGTTTGATACTTCTTGCTTTGTTCCTTCACAAAATGCCATATCGACCTTGCTCAAACACACACTTGAGGAACTTGTTTCTTTTTGTCAATCTTTGGGGACTAAGCCTTAATGTGATATAGAAAGTGTACAGGTTTTTTTTTTTTTGTTGGATGGTGGACTTTCTCCTCTTGGTTCTCCAACTTTCAGCAGTGCAGCACCTCTTCCTCACCACTACATTGATTTTATTTCACGACCCCTTGTCCCCCTCAACTTCCAAGTTCGATTTTTTTACATTGTTGTTCAGTCATGTTTAAATGTAGACTAAATAAAAGGTTCATGTTTGTAAGAAGTGGTGTATCAATTTATCAGTGTAAGGTGTTTGGAATATCTTCTAGGTTTGCAGGCAGGGTGTTTTTTACTAAGTTGCTTCAGTCAATTCCAGGAACGGGACTGGGGAATACAAGGCTGCTTTTTAGGTGCAAAACAATAGAATGACATTCTAAACAGATTCCATGATACCCTTTTGTGGAAATATCTTTATCCTATAAAAGTTAGACTTTGGTATATAAACTGAGGCTTCAGAGAATTACGAAATGTACCACAAGATGGCAGCACTGGCCTTAATTCCAGCTGTTCTACATTTTCCACAACGACAACAGACAGGCACAGTGATTGCCAGGGCACATTTTATTAGAACAAAACAATTATGCCCCCATTCCTACCTTCAACCTATGTAATAACAAATGGGGTGTTGCATAGGTTTTTTTAATCCAAATGAATGAGGAGTTTGGTTCAAGCTCTTGGGTACATCACCGTGCTCTACAAAACCCAAATACAGTCAGAATATCTCAATTTGAGACACATGGTGAATAAAATGTCATCTTTGTGGACAAATCTTTCCAAATAACCCACAATGTGTATCTGCACGTCTTGATTACTGAGTGCTGGAGACTCGGTAATCAAATGCATGCATCTGCATATTGCCAGATGTCAAGGTCACTAATTCAAGAACACACTTGAGTGCTACAAGAAACTGGACAGCTTTGTGACAGCTAATTTTCTTCACTGCAAGATGATCCTGCCATTAGTATAGGTACTACAATGTAACGCAGCAAGCCCCTCAGTCTATAATCATGGATGGTTGACAATATAACATTGATCACTTTTCTAAGAACAAAAAGGTGGCGCAAATGATTTTCCATTAGATGTTTGGCTAAATAAAGGCCATCCGATATAGTATTTGGGAAAATGTAAATCTATAATGGCTATGTATAACCCAAAACATCCCCTTTACCACCACCACCACCACAGTACCTCATATCCTGATTGACATGTGGAGAGACGGTGCCCCTCTGAGAATGGGGTTGTGGCTCACTGAGATATTAGCATGAGTCGTGAGCTGGGTACAGATCCAGCTTAATTATGCGATATCAATGCTAAGGACACATCCCTGGAAGATGGGATCCAATGGAGTGTTGACTGTGTAAAGTAAAAGGGTGATGGTATGGGATTACGGCTGTAATAAGAGTGATGGAAATCTGTAGTGCATGGAAGAACAGAGGCAAAGAGTCATTTCAGGAATGGTCAAAGGTCTGGATAGAATAGCAACTGAAAGTGATAAGACTGCTCCTAGTCAACAGCATTTGTCAGGAATTAATGTAACAACATACCTCCAAGCATATTTGCCGTCTTCCTCCTACCACTGCATTCTGATGCTGCGTGACAAATAAAGGCGTTTGAACCGAAAAGGATCATGTGTGTGTCAACACAACTGGAAAGAAATACCAGTGGCAAATCATGTCATACCGTGCATTTGCAAAAGGCCCTGGCAAAGTAAGAAATTGAAATTCTCTAACCTCGAATACTATAAAAAGCTACATCGGTCTCTCCCACCTTCGTAGTTCAAGTGGAAAGCACTTGATTCCCATGAGTGGGACCTTTGTCCATGTCATTAAGAGTCAGTATCTCTGGTCCCAATGGAGAGCGAGTGGCAGTTCCATCCTTATCCTTGCCTGGCCCCTCGTTTAGGGGGATAGAGGCTCTCTTAGTGTCCATTAGAGCAGTCTGGTTCTTGTGTCAGTTAGATTTCCACAGAGGATTGTGGTAGATCCAATCTTCTCCCTAAAGGCAAGAACAAAGACACAAAACCAGATGAGCATCGGTGGTTAAATTGAGCCGGATTCACCTGGAGCCAGTCTTCTGCACCTTGGGACAAAGCACCCTTAGTGGAGGTACCAACTAGAGGTCGACCAATTAATCGGAATGGCCGATTAATTAGGGCCGATTTCAAGTTTTCATAACAATCGGAAATCTGTATTTTTGGACACCGATTTGGCCCCCCCAAAATTTTACACCTTAAATAAAGATTAAATTAACTAGGCAAGTCAGTGAAGAACACATTCTTATTTTCAATGACTGCCTCGTTCAGCGGTAGAACGACAGATTTTTACCTTGTCAGCTCAGGGGATTCAATCTTGCAGTTAACTAGTCCAACGCTCTAACTGCCTGATTACATTGCACTCCATGAGGAGACTGCCTGTTACGCGAATGCAGTAAGCCAAGTTAGTTGCTAGCTAGCATTAAACTTATCTTATAAAAATCAATCAATCAATCATAAGTTAACTACACATGATTGATGATATTACTAGTTTATCTAGCGTGTCCTGCGTTGCATATCATCGATGGTGCGTATCGTTTCTCCAATGTGTACCTAAGCGTAAACATCAATGCCTTTCTTAAAATCAATACACAAGTATATATTTTTAAACCTGCATATTTAGCTCAAATAAATCCAGGTTAGCAGGCAATATTAACCAGGTGAAATTGTGTCACTTCTCTTGCGTTCATTGCACGCAGAGTCCGTGTATATGCAACAGTTTGGGCCTCCTAATTTGCCAGAATTTTACGAAATTATGACATAACATTGAAGGTTGTGCAATGTAACAGGAATATTTAGACTTATGGATGCCACCCGTTAGATAAAATACGGAACGGTTCCGTATTTCACTGAAAGAAAAAACATCTTGTTTTCGAGATAGTTCCTGGATTCGACCATATTAATGACCAAAGGCTCGTATTTCTGCGTGTTATTATATTATAATTAAGTCTATGATTTGATATTTGATAGAGCAGTCTGACTGAGCGATGGTAGGCAGAAGCAGGCTCATAAGCATTCATCCAAACAGCACTTTAGTGCGTTTTGGCAGCAGCTCTTCGCAATGCTTCAAGCATTGCGCTGTTTATGACAAGCCCATCAACTCCCAAGATTAGGCTGATGTAACCGATGTGAAATGGCTAGCTAGTTAGCGGGGTGCGCTAATAGCGTTCCAAACGTCACTCGCTCTGAGACTTGAAGTAGTTATTCCTTTTGCTCTGTAAGGGCCGCGGCTTTTGTGGAGCGATGGGTAACGCTGCTTCGGGGGTGGCTGTTGTCGATGTGTTCCTGGTTCGAGGAGAGGGACGGAATACTAAAGTGCCTACAAGAACATCCAATAGTCAAAGGTTAATGACATACAAATGGTATAGAGAAATAGTCCTATAACTACAACCTAAAACTTCTTACCTGGGAATATTGAAGACTCGTGTTTAAAGGAACCACCAGCTTTCATATGTTCTGAGCAAGGAACTTAAACTTTCTTACATGGCACATATTGCACTTTTACTTTCTTCTCCAACACTGTTTTTGCATTATTTAAACCAAATTGAACATGTTTCATTATTTATTTGAGGTATTATATTAAGTTAAAATAAGTGTTCATTCAGTATTGCTGTAATTGTCATTATTACAAATAAATAAATAAAATAATTGGCCGATTAATCGGTATCGGCTTTTTTTGGGGGTCCTCCAATAACCGGTATCAGTGTTAAAATCATAATCGGTCGACCTCTAGTACCAACAACCGGATGTATCCAGTTTTCAGGGACACAGCTAATTCAACCTAGCTTCCTCTGAAAACCGTGTGGAAACGCCGCTCTTTAACTCCAGCTATGATAGGTTAAATCAAAGGGAGAGCCAGGTGGAGCCGAGCTCCAGCACCTCATGGGTCCAACGAGGAAAGTAGGATCAACTAAGTTTTGGCATAAGGTTGAACATAATAGCCCCAGCTCAAACCCTTGTTTTATATTGAACCCTGGCTCCTGTAGCCGTACCTTTTTACTGAAATATTTGGGTGTCCAGGGCGAGTTGACTGCAGCTCTCTGCCTCTCCTCCCCTCTCTGGCGCTCCTCCAGACGCCGCTTTTGTTCCGTGGCCTCGTCAATGTTCCCCTCCTTCAGTGACTTGGTGACATGCTGCCATAACCGCCTACACAAACACATAAAGAAAATGTATTTAACAAACCCACCACGCAGCTGACAAGATAGATATTGTTCTGTATACGCCAAGTCCAGGGAGTCCCTCCTCGTTTCAGTCCTGCTTACTTCGGTTTGGTGCGTAATGAATACCACCCTGGTCCATTAAGGGACCAAAAGTACAGCACCTTGGACCTAGGAGCATCTTACCTGGACTCGTTCCGTCCCTGCTTCTCCACAGGCCGGAGCTTCTTCTTGATGATTGGCAGTTTGGCTGTGTCAATCACTTTGGTCTCCCCGCTGCTATAGGTGAACTCCAGGGTTCCGTTCCACTCCCCCTGGGCCTTGCACACAATGGTATTGGTCGGGTTGTGTTTGACCTCTGCAGTCACCCTGAGAGGAACAGGCATGTTCAGATGATGTACTTAGTGGCCACCCATCATTGCTCAACATTACTCTTATGATACATTGTACAGCCTTAGCAATATCGAGACTGAGGTTAAAGTGCAGACTGTCAGCTTTAATTTGAGGGTATTTTCATACGTAATTGGGTTAACCGTTTAGAAATTACAGCACTTTTTGTACATATTCACTTATACAAGTATATGTCCCATATTCCTAGCACGCAATGACGACATCACACTTGTTGGATGCATTTGTTTTGGTTGTGTTTCAGATGATCTTTTGCCCAATAGAAATGAATGGTGCATTTGAGCCACTTAGTGTAAATAAGAATAGAATACATTTGATATTTATGCCTAACTTTCTCACTCATCATTATTCACGATTCATTCATGATTATCCATAATCACGGTACTTTCCCCATTAATATAGTAGAAGTGTTTAAAAACATATTCTATTCTTAATTACAATAAAAGTACAGCAAAATGACTATCTATTATTTACCATTTAGTTATATTGGGCACAAATAACATTTGAATTATGACATTCAAAATCATTTCAATCCAGAGCATTCAAATCCTCTCTCAATTCAATGGGCTTTATTGGCATGGGAAACATACAGTATGTTTACATTGCTTTGGCAATCTCTCACTCTCGCTTGCTCTCTCTCTCACACACACACACACAGAGAGACCCACCTGTGTACCTTCCCTCCATAGAAAGGCTTGGTGTGGAATGTGACGGTGGCAGAGTATCCACTCTTGGCACAGTTGATGGTGACTTTGCCACCCAGCTCCACCCATGGCACGGTGAGGATGGAGCGGGCGTAGGCACAGGGCAGAGTGAACACATACTCCTCGTCATGCTCCAGGAGGCATAAGGTCCCTGGGGAGCAGAGGGGGAAATATCAAATCAAATTTTTGTCACATGCTGCCCGAATACGATTACAGTGAAATTCTTACTTACAAGTCCAGTTATGCATTAGGGGGCACTATTAAAAATTTGGGATGAAAAACGTTCCCGTTTTAAACCAGATATTTTGTCATGAAAAGATGCTCGACTATGCATATAATGGACAGCTTTGGAAAGAAAACACTCTGACGTTTCCAAAACTGCAAAGATATTGTCTGTGAGTGCCACAGAACTGATGTTACAGGCGAAACCCAGATACAATTCCAACCAGGAAGTGCCGCATTGTTTTAAACCGCCTCATGCCAATGACTCCTTATATGGCTGTGAATGAGTTACGAATGAGCTTACGTTTTCCACTTATTCCCCAAGGTGTCTACAGCATTGTGACGTCTTTTTACGCATTTCCATTGAAGAATAGCCGTAAGGGACCATATATAGCAAGTGGTCACATGGTGTCTCCCGCAGAAAATCTTGCATAAAATACTGAGGTAGCCATTTTTCCAATCGCTTCTTATGAGAAACCAATTGCCTCGACGGATATATTATCGAATAGATATGTTAAAAACACCTTGAGGATGGATCCTAAACAACGTTTGCCTTGTTTCTGTCGATATTATGGAGTTAATTTTGAAAAAAGTTTGGCGTTGTAGTGGTAGCATTTTCCGGTCGATTTCTCAGCCAAGCATGATGAACAAACGGGAGCTATTTCGCCAACAAAAATAATATTTTGGGAAAAAAGGAACATTTGCTATCTAACTGGGAGTCTCCTGAGTGAAAGCATCCGAAGTTCTTCAAAGGTAAATGATTTAATTTGGTTGCTTTAAAGATACAGTATCTCCAGACCATAAATATACTCCTCTAGGATGAATTTTTTCACTGGGTAGAAAAATGCCCGAGTTGAACAGAAAGAATGTGCCTCGTTAACAACATTAAATGGTGGGATCATCAACCAAGGTTTTCCCAGTTACTCCGGCAGAACGGAGGACACCCACTGTGCACGACCCCGCGTCGCCCCATGCATTGATTTCTCTCCCTTTGTGATGTTCACAGACACATCTCTTGGGGTTCATGGACTTGATTCCTCATAAGGGAGGACGTTAAAAGTGAACTCTGACCTACAACATCTCTTCACCTACATCACCGTACATTCTGTTTGGTCATATAGGACAAATGAATAATCCCACCAGCTTCTGCTCCTCTGTGGGATGACCTATTGCTTTCATGTCTTACTCATGAAACCAATCATCTTCCACTACAAAAAAAACCTATGGGGGTTATCACGTAAAACCCTATAGTGAACCATAGGGAAGCATAGTGAACCACAGTGAAGCGTAGTGAACCATAAGGAAGCATAGTGAACCATAGGGAAGCATAGTGAACCATAGGGAAGCGTAGTGAACCATAGGGAAGCATAGTGAACCATAGGGAAGCACAGTGAACCATAGGGAAGCACAGTGAACCATAGGGAAACACAGTGAACCATAGGGAAACACAGTGAACCATAGGGAAACACAGTGAACCATAGGGAAACACAGTGAACCATAGGGAAGCACAGTGAACCATAGGGAAGCACAGTGAACCATAGGGAAGCACAGTGAACCATAGGGAAGCACAGTGAACCATAGGGAAACACAGTGAACCATAGGGAAACACAGTGAACCATAGGGAAACACAGTGAACCATAGGGAAGCACAGTGAACCATAGGGAAACACAGTGAACCATAGGGAAACACAGTGAACCATAGGGAAGCACAGTGAACCATAGGGAAGCACAGTGAACCATAGGGAAGCACAGTGAACCATAGGGAAGCACAGTGAACCATAGGGAAGCATAGTGAACCATAGGGAAACATAATGAAGCATAGTGAAGTATAGGGAAGTGAATGGAATGGAATGAGCATCCATTCAATGCCATTGCCCTCTACTGTTAACTATCTTATGAGCAGTCTAACTCCTCCCGGATGGGATGTTAAACGGGTGCTCTGACTCTCTGTGGTCACAAAAAATCCCATGGCACTTATCATAAGAGTAGGGGTGTTAACCCCGGTGTCCTGACTACATTCTTAATCTGACCCTCATACCATCACGGTTACCTAATCATCCCCAGTTTACAATTGGCTCATTCATCCCCCTCCTCTCCCCTGTAACTATTCCCCAGGTCGTTGCTGTAAATGACACTGTGTTCTCAGCCAACTTACCTGGTAAAATAAGGGTTAAATAAATACATAAAAATACATATTATTGCAAAAAAAATATATATATATATATTTTTTTAATTACAAAAAAATAAAAAGCCAATTTTGAATACTGCGAAGGAAACCAGACCCCTCAAAAGAGACCCCAAAGCGAACCAAACTGAGACCATCTCAAGAGGTGGTCCGAGTTCGGTTCGCTTGAATTTCACGGTCCGGTTTGCTTGTCGAGCTCCCCTGGTTTGCTTGTCATTATTCCTGCACCACGCATTAGACTACTGTAATAAACCCTCTGACATTAGTGCCAAAGTAGAGAGAAGATGAGTTGTGCAGGTTCGCAAAAAAAATAAAAAACACATGCTGTTTTTGGTTAGGCCTATTGATTAGTCACCGTCAAGGATGCACAACAATTCCAAGAGAGCTTCACAAGCTGTTTATTCGATTGTGGGGGTTGAATAAGGGTGAAAAGACAACAACATATTTGGTGAGAATCACAACATAGGGAACAAAATCCATTCCAGCTCTTAAGGGGACGGTAGCATACATTGGGTGTACAATTTCCCATTACAGCATTATTTAATCTGCAGTTATTCTTCTGCTATGTATTCTGTTACCAATATTTACATGTTAATAGTATCTTCTGATTAACTAAATGCAATCTATTAACTTCCAAAATGTAAGTAGGTATATGGTATATCTAGCTGTCCGATAACACATTCTGATGGAATAGCTTGTCCTTGCACTTTATAAAAACCCAGAGTGCATTGCGTAACTGTTGGAAAAAGATCTGGGTTCCTTTCTTAAACAGAGCAATGTAAATGCAAAGAGGAACTCGGACCACAAAATAGGTGAAGTGAACTGTCAAAGGCAAGGGAAGTGTGAACACAACGACAACTTAGTTGTTTTGCTTTATTTTACCACCAGAGTTCACTTTAACGAGGAATGAGATCTGTATGTGAAAACACTCTAATTGAGTCAGGAGAGAAATCATGTGGAAGTTCATCACATGACTGGGCTGGCATATACTCGTTTGACTATAATACAAGTGGGAAACATTTCCTTCACAATCGAGCCCTCTCCCTTTGGTCTTTCTTACCTTGTCCACCTCTTCATACTGTGTATGCAAAGTGCTGTACTATATATCCAATGTCACTGAATGAATACCGTCTTTGGTCGAATGCATAAAGGCATAACAATCTAGCATGTATAATACCGTCAGTACAGACACAATTGATCCTGTTTTTAGCTAAACCCCCACATTGACCAACCGTGCTGTCCATGACAACCCACCGTGCTGTCCATGACAACCCACCGTGCTGTCCATGACAACCCACCGTGCTGTCCATGACAACCCACCGCCACCGCAAATCACAGCAGGAGCAGATTGACATGCTTACCTCGCCATCAGACATCATATTAATCAGCACCAATCAATGCAGCACAAAATATCGTCCGCTTAAAAAAAAAGTATTATATTTTCATTAGAGGCACAATACTCAAAAGATGCCAAACCACACAGGCCTCTAAATGTGAGAGGGTCACCATTGTGCTTCAAAAGCAATCCCAAAGTGAATGCACAAACCCTGTGGTATGACTAGGCATTGAAAAAAGGTACGCCTGAGAATATTTTCTGGCCGTGGTGAATCAGTATAACATGTATACAGATTCAGTCTATTCTGTTCAAGGGCTTCCTGTATTCTGTGACTCGTTCAGAAAGGCCTACATTGTGGCGTCAAGAGGGCAGATAGAGGACTCATGTATTGATTGTCATCAGAGAACTTCCATACCCTTCCATAGGACTATGCACAATGGGTAGGTACAGTATGAGAGTAAAAACTGGCTGCAGTAATCACCATTGTTGAAAGGTTTTAAAAACAATTCTAATTTATGCAACAGTTGGACAATATATGAAGATACTCCAAACGTTTACAATGAAAAGAATCCATCAGATAATGACTGCATTAAAAGCACATAAAACATTTTCCTGTCAGGGGCAAATCATTTATGGAGCTCAAGGATTTGTGGGAATTCAGGAATAACAGTTACTGAACAAATCTCACTTTTTTTTCCCTCTAAAAGGAATTGGGGATTTTTTAAATATTGTGTTAAAATAAAAAATAATAGTACTCTAATTTGCATAAATACATGGGGTATTGATTTTGCATATATTAACATAAAGGAGTGGAACAGGGCTGCACTCACCTGCTCTGTCTAGGCCTTCCTGCACTCACCTGCTCTGTCTAGGCCCTCCTGCACTCACCTGCTCTGTCTAGGCCTTCCTGCACTCACCTGCTCTGTCTAGGCCTTCCTGCACTCACCTGCTCTGTCTACGCCTTCCTGCACTCACCTGCTCTGTCTACGTCTTCCTGCACTCACCTGCTCTGTCTAGGCCTTCCCGTACCTGCTCTGTCTAGGCCTTCCCGTACCTGCTCTGTCTAGGCCTTCCCGTACCTGCTCTGTCTAGGCCTTCCCGTACCTGCTCTGTCTAGGCCTTCCCGTACCTGCTCTGTCTAGACCTTGCCGTACCTGCTCTGTCTAGGCCTTCCTGTACCTGCTCTGTCTAGGCCTTCCTGCACTCACTTGCTCTGTCTAGGCCTTCCTGCACTAACCTGCTATGTCTAGGCCTTCCTGTACCTGCTCTGTCTAGGCCTTCCTGCACTCACCTGCTCTGTCTAGGCCTTCCTGTACCTGCTCTGTCTAGGCCTTCCTGCACTCACTTGCTCTGTCTAGACCTTCCTGTACCTGCTCTGTCTAGATCTTCCTGTACCTGCTCTGTCTAGATCTTCCTGTACCCACCTGCTCTGTCTAGGCCTTCCTGCACCCACCTGCTCTGTCTAGGCCTTCCTGCACTCACCTGCTCTGTCTAGGCCTTCCTGCACTCACCTGCTCTGTCTAGGCCTTCCTGCACTCACTTGCTCTTTCTAGACCTTCCTGTACCTGCTCTGGTCTAGGCCTTCCTGTACCTGCTCTGGTCTAGGCCTTCCTGTACCTGCTCTGGTCTAGGCCTTCCTGTACCTGCTCTGGTCTAGGCCTTCCTGTACCTGCTCTGGTCTAGGCCTTCCTGTACCTGCTCTGGTCTAGGCCTTCCTGTACCTGCTCTGGTCTAGGCCTTCCTGTACCTGCTCTGGTCTAGGCCTTCCTGTACCTGCTCTGGTCTAGGCCTTCCTGTACCTGCTCTGTCTAGGCCTTCCTGTACCTGCTCTGTCTAGGCCTTCCTGTACCTGCTCTGTCTAGGCCTTCCTGCACTCACTTGCTCCGTCTAGGCCTTCCTGCACTCACCTGCTCTGTCTAGGCCTTCCTGCACTCACTTGCTCTGTCTAGACCTTCCTGTACCTGCTCTGTCTAGATCTTCCTGCACTCACCTGCTCTGCCTAGGCCTTCCTGCACTCACCTGCTCTGTCTAGGCCTTCCTGCACAACTGCTCTGTCTAGGCCTTCCTGCACAACTGCTCTGTCTAGGCCTTCCTGCACAACTGCTCTGTCTAGGCCTTCCTGTACCTGCTCTGTCTAGGCCTTCCTGTACCTGCTCTGTCTAGGCCTTCCTGTACCTGCTCTGTCTAGGCCTTCCTGTACCTGCTCTGTCTAGGCCTTCCTGCACTCACTTGCTCTGTCTAGACCTTCCTGTACCTGCTCTGTCTAGGCCTTCCCGTACCTGCTCTGTCTAGGCCTTCCCGTACCTGCTCTGTCTAGGCCTTCCCGTACCTGCTCTGTCTAGACCTTGCCGTACCTGCTCTGTCTAGGCCTTCCTGCACTCACTTGCTCTGTCTAGGCCTTCCTGCACTCACTTGCTCTGTCTAGGCCTTCCTGCACTCACTTGCTCTGTCTAGGCCTTCCTGTACCTGCTCTGTCTAGGCCTTCCTGCACTCACTTGCTCTGTCTAGGCCTTCCTGCACTCACTTGCTCTGTCTAGACCTTCCTGTACCTGCTCTGTCTAGATCTTCCTGCACTCACCTGCTCTGTCTAGGCCTTCCTGCACTAACCTGCTATGTCTAGGCCTTCCTGTACCTGCTCTGTCTAGGCCTTCCTGCACTCACCTGCTCTGTCTAGGCCTTCCTGTACCTGCTCTGTCTAGGCCTTCCTGCACTCACTTGCTCTGTCTAGACCTTCCTGTACCTGCTCTGTCTAGATCTTCCTGTACCTGCTCTGTCTAGATCTTCCTGTACCCACCTGCTCTGTCTAGGCCTTCCTGCACTCACCTGCTCTGTCTAGGCCTTCCTGCACTCACCTGCTCTGTCTAGGCCTTCCTGCACTCACTTGCTCTGTCTAGACCTTCCTGTACCTGCTCTGTCTAGATCTTCCTGCACTCACCTGCTCTGCCTAGGCCTTCCTGTACCTGCTCTGTCTAGGCCTTCCTGCACTCACCTGATCTGTCTAGGCCTTCCTGCACTCACCTGCTCTGTCTAGGCCTTCCTGCACTCACCTGCTCTGTCTAGGCCTTCCTGCACTCACCTGCTCTGTCTAGGCCTTCCTGCACTCACCTGCTCTGTCTAGACCTTCCTGTACCTGCTCTGTCTAGGCCTTCCTGTACCTGCTCTGGTCTAGGCCTTCCTGTACCTGCTCTGGTCTAGGCCTTCCTGTACCTGCTCTGGTCTAGGCCTTCCTGTACCTGCTCTGGTCTAGGCCTTCCTGCACTCACTTGCTCTGTCTAGGCCTTCCTGCACTCACTTGCTCTGTCTAGACCTTCCTGTACCTGCTCTGTCTAGATCTTCCTGCACTCACCTGCTCTGTCTAGATCTTCCTGCACTCACCTGCTCTGTCTAGGCCTTCCTGCACAACTGCTCTGTCTAGGCCTTCCTGCACAACTGCTCTGTCTAGGCCTTCCTGTACCTGCTCTGTCTAGGCCTTCCTGTACCTGCTCTGTCTAGGCCTTCCTGTACCTGCTCTGTCTAGGCCTTCCTGTACCTGCTCTGTCTAGGCCTTCCTGCACTCACTTGCTCTGTCTAGACCTTCCTGTACCTGCTCTGTCTAGGCCTTCCCGTACCTGCTCTGTCTAGGCCTTCCCGTACCTGCTCTGTCTAGGCCTTCCCGTACCTGCTCTGTCTAGACCTTGCCGTACCTGCTCTGTCTAGGCCTTCCTGCACTCACTTGCTCTGTCTAGGCCTTCCTGCACTCACTTGCTCTGTCTAGGCCTTCCTGCACTCACTTGCTCTGTCTAGGCCTTCCTGTACCTGCTCTGTCTAGGCCTTCCTGCACTCACTTGCTCTGTCTAGGCCTTCCTGCACTCACTTGCTCTGTCTAGACCTTCCTGTACCTGCTCTGTCTAGATCTTCCTGCACTCACCTGCTCTGTCTAGGCCTTCCTGCACTAACCTGCTATGTCTAGGCCTTCCTGTACCTGCTCTGTCTAGGCCTTCCTGCACTCACCTGCTCTGTCTAGGCCTTCCTGTACCTGCTCTGTCTAGGCCTTCCTGCACTCACTTGCTCTGTCTAGACCTTCCTGTACCTGCTCTGTCTAGATCTTCCTGTACCTGCTCTGTCTAGATCTTCCTGTACCCACCTGCTCTGTCTAGGCCTTCCTGCACTCACCTGCTCTGTCTAGGCCTTCCTGCACTCACCTGCTCTGTCTAGACCTTCCTGTACCTGCTCTGTCTAGGCCTTCCTGTACCTGCTCTGGTCTAGGCCTTCCTGTACCTGCTCTGGTCTAGGCCTTCCTGTACCTGCTCTGGTCTAGGCCTTCCTGTACCTGCTCTGGTCTAGGCCTTCCTGCACTCACTTGCTCTGTCTAGGCCTTCCTGCACTCACTTGCTCTGTCTAGACCTTCCTGTACCTGCTCTGTCTAGATCTTCCTGCACTCACCTGCTCTGTCTAGATCTTCCTGCACTCACCTGCTCTGTCTAGGCCTTCCTGCACTAACCTGCTATGTCTAGGCCTTCCTGTACCTGCTCTGTCTAGGCCTTCCTGCACTCACCTGCTCTGTCTAGGCCTTCCTGTACCTGCTCTGTCTAGGCCTTCCTGCACTCACTTGCTCTGTCTAGACCTTCCTGTACCTGCTCTGTCTAGATCTTCCTGTACCTGCTCTGTCTAGATCTTCCTGTACCCACCTGCTCTGTCTAGGCCTTCCTGCACTCACCTGCTCTGTCTAGGCCTTCCTGCACTCACCTGCTCTGTCTAGACCTTCCTGTACCTGCTCTGTCTAGGCCTTCCTGTACCTGCTCTGGTCTAGGCCTTCCTGTACCTGCTCTGGTCTAGGCCTTCCTGTACCTGCTCTGGTCTAGGCCTTCCTGTACCTGCTCTGGTCTAGGCCTTCCTGCACTCACTTGCTCTGTCTAGGCCTTCCTGCACTCACTTGCTCTGTCTAGACCTTCCTGTACCTGCTCTGTCTAGACCTTCCTGTACCTGCTCTGTCTAGATCTTCCTGCACTCACCTGCTCTGTCTAGGCCTTCCTGCACTAACCTGCTATGTCTAGGCCTTCCTGTACCTGCTCTGTCTAGGCCTTCCTGCACTCACCTGCTCTGTCTAGGCCTTCCTGTACCTGCTCTGTCTAGGCCTTCCTGCACTCACTTGCTCTGTCTAGACCTTCCTGTACCTGCTCTGTCTAGATCTTCCTGTACCTGCTCTGTCTAGATCTTCCTGTACCCACCTGCTCTGTCTAGGCCTTCCTGCACTCACCTGCTCTGTCTAGGCCTTCCTGCACTCACCTGCTCTGTCTAGACCTTCCTGTACCTGCTCTGTCTAGGCCTTCCTGTACCTGCTCTGGTCTAGGCCTTCCTGTACCTGCTCTGGTCTAGGCCTTCCTGTACCTGCTCTGGTCTAGGCCTTCCTGTACCTGCTCTGGTCTAGGCCTTCCTGTACCTGCTCTGGTCTAGGCCTTCCTGTACCTGCTCTGGTCTAGGCCTTCCTGTACCTGCTCTGTCTAGGCCTTCCTGTACCTGCTCTGTCTAGGCCTTCCTGTACCTGCTCTGTCTAGGCCTTCCTGCACTCACTTGCTCCGTCTAGGCCTTCCTGCACTCACCTGATCTGTCTAGGCCTTCCTGCACTCACCTGCTCTGTCTAGGCCTTCCTGCACTCACCTGCTCTGTCTAGGCCTTCCTGCACTCACTTGCTCTGTCTAGACCTTCCTGTACCTGCTCTGTCTAGATCTTCCTGCACTCACCTGCTCTGCCTAGGCCTTCCTGTACCTGCTCTGTCTAGGCCTTCCTGCACTCACCTGATCTGTCTAGGCCTTCCTGCACTCACCTGCTCTGTCTAGGCCTTCCTGCACTCACCTGCTCTGTCTAGGCCTTCCTGCACTCACCTGCTCTGTCTAGGCCTTCCTGCACTCACCTGCTCTGTCTAGGCCTTCCTGTACCTGCTCTGTCTAGGCCTTCCTGCACTCACTTGCTCTGTCTAGACCTTCCTGTACCTGCTCTGTCTAGGCCTTCCCGTACCTGCTCTGTCTAGGCCTTCCCGTACCTGCTCTGTCTAGGCCTTCCCGTACCTGCTCTGTCTAGACCTTGCCGTACCTGCTCTGTCTAGGCCTTCCTGTACCTGCTCTGTCTAGGCCTTCCTGCACTCACTTGCTCTGTCTAGGCCTTCCTGCACTCACTTGCTCTGTCTAGACCTTCCTGTACCTGCTCTGTCTAGACCTTCCTGTACCTGCTCTGTCTAGATCTTCCTGCACTCACCTGCTCTGTCTAGGCCTTCCTGCACTAACCTGCTATGTCTAGGCCTTCCTGTACCTGCTCTGTCTAGGCCTTCCTGCACTCACCTGCTCTGTCTAGACCTTCCTGTACCTGCTCTGTCTAGGCCTTCCTGTACCTGCTCTGGTCTAGGCCTTCCTGTACCTGCTCTGGTCTAGGCCTTCCTGTACCTGCTCTGGTCTAGGCCTTCCTGTACCTGCTCTGGTCTAGGCCTTCCTGTACCTGCTCTGGTCTAGGCCTTCCTGTACCTGCTCTGGTCTAGGCCTTCCTGTACCTGCTCTGGTCTAGGCCTTCCTGTACCTGCTCTGGTCTAGGCCTTCCTGTACCTGCTCTGGTCTAGGCCTTCCTGTACCTGCTCTGTCTAGGCCTTCCTGTACCTGCTCTGTCTAGGCCTTCCTGTACCTGCTCTGTCTAGGCCTTCCTGTACCTGCTCTGTCTAGGCCTTCCTGCACTCACTTGCTCCGTCTAGGCCTTCCTGCACTCACCTGATCTGTCTAGGCCTTCCTGCACTCACCTGCTCTGTCTAGGCCTTCCTGCACTCACCTGCTCTGTCTAGGCCTTCCTGCACTCACTTGCTCTGTCTAGACCTTCCTGTACCTGCTCTGTCTAGGCCTTCCTGCACTCACTTGCTCTGTCTAGACCTTCCTGTACCTGCTCTGTCTAGATCTTCCTGTACCTGCTCTGTCTAGATCTTCCTGTACCCACCTGCTCTGTCTAGGCCTTCCTGCACTCACCTGCTCTGTCTAGGCCTTCCTGCACTCACCTGCTCTGTCTAGACCTTCCTGTACCTGCTCTGTCTAGGCCTTCCTGTACCTGCTCTGGTCTAGGCCTTCCTGTACCTGCTCTGGTCTAGGCCTTCCTGTACCTGCTCTGGTCTAGGCCTTCCTGTACCTGCTCTGGTCTAGGCCTTCCTGCACTCACTTGCTCTGGTCTAGGCCTTCCTGCACTCACTTGCTCTGTCTAGGCCTTCCTGCACTCACTTGCTCTGTCTAGACCTTCCTGTACCTGCTCTGTCTAGACCTTCCTGTACCTGCTCTGTCTAGATCTTCCTGCACTCACCTGCTCTGTCTAGGCCTTCCTGCACTAACCTGCTATGTCTAGGCCTTCCTGCACTCACCTGCTCTGTCTAGGCCTTCCTGTACCTGCTCTGTCTAGGCCTTCCTGCACTCACTTGCTCTGTCTAGACCTTCCTGTACCTGCTCTGTCTAGATCTTCCTGTACCTGCTCTGTCTAGATCTTCCTGTACCCACCTGCTCTGTCTAGGCCTTCCTGCACTCACCTGCTCTGTCTAGGCCTTCCTGCACTCACCTGCTCTGTCTAGACCTTCCTGTACCTGCTCTGTCTAGGCCTTCCTGTACCTGCTCTGGTCTAGGCCTTCCTGTACCTGCTCTGGTCTAGGCCTTCCTGTACCTGCTCTGGTCTAGGCCTTCCTGTACCTGCTCTGGTCTAGGCCTTCCTGTACCTGCTCTGGTCTAGGCCTTCCTGTACCTGCTCTGGTCTAGGCCTTCCTGTACCTGCTCTGGTCTAGGCCTTCCTGTACCTGCTCTGTCTAGGCCTTCCTGTACCTGCTCTGTCTAGGCCTTCCTGTACCTGCTCTGTCTAGGCCTTCCTGTACCTGCTCTGTCTAGGCCTTCCTGCACTCACTTGCTCCGTCTAGGCCTTCCTGCACTCACCTGATCTGTCTAGGCCTTCCTGCACTCACCTGCTCTGTCTAGGCCTTCCTGCACTCACCTGCTCTGTCTAGGCCTTCCTGCACTCACTTGCTCTGTCTAGACCTTCCTGTACCTGCTCTGTCTAGATCTTCCTGCACTCACCTGCTCTGCCTAGGCCTTCCTGTACCTGCTCTGTCTAGGCCTTCCTGCACTCACCTGATCTGTCTAGGCCTTCCTGCACTCACCTGCTCTGTCTAGGCCTTCCTGCACTCACCTGCTCTGTCTAGGCCTTCCTGCACTCACCTGCTCTGTCTAGGCCTTCCTGTACCTGCTCTGTCTAGGCCTTCCTGCACTCACTTGCTCTGTCTAGACCTTCCTGTACCTGCTCTGTCTAGGCCTTCCCGTACCTGCTCTGTCTAGGCCTTCCCGTACCTGCTCTGTCTAGGCCTTCCCGTACCTGCTCTGTCTAGACCTTGCCGTACCTGCTCTGTCTAGGCCTTCCTGTACCTGCTCTGTCTAGGCCTTCCTGCACTCACTTGCTCTGTCTAGGCCTTCCTGCACTCACTTGCTCTGTCTAGACCTTCCTGTACCTGCTCTGTCTAGACCTTCCTGTACCTGCTCTGTCTAGATCTTCCTGCACTCACCTGCTCTGTCTAGGCCTTCCTGCACTAACCTGCTATGTCTAGGCCTTCCTGTACCTGCTCTGTCTAGGCCTTCCTGCACTCACCTGCTCTGTCTAGGCCTTCCTGTACCTGCTCTGTCTAGGCCTTCCTGCACTCACTTGCTCTGTCTAGACCTTCCTGTACCTGCTCTGTCTAGATCTTCCTGTACCTGCTCTGTCTAGATCTTCCTGTACCCACCTGCTCTGTCTAGGCCTTCCTGCACTCACCTGCTCTGTCTAGGCCTTCCTGCACTCACCTGCTCTGTCTAGACCTTCCTGTACCTGCTCTGTCTAGGCCTTCCTGTACCTGCTCTGGTCTAGGCCTTCCTGTACCTGCTCTGGTCTAGGCCTTCCTGTACCTGCTCTGGTCTAGGCCTTCCTGTACCTGCTCTGGTCTAGGCCTTCCTGTACCTGCTCTGGTCTAGGCCTTCCTGTACCTGCTCTGGTCTAGGCCTTCCTGTACCTGCTCTGGTCTAGGCCTTCCTGTACCTGCTCTGGTCTAGGCCTTCCTGTACCTGCTCTGGTCTAGGCCTTCCTGTACCTGCTCTGGTCTAGGCCTTCCTGTACCTGCTCTGGTCTAGGCCTTCCTGTACCTGCTCTGTCTAGGCCTTCCTGTACCTGCTCTGTCTAGGCCTTCCTGTACCTGCTCTGTCTAGGCCTTCCTGTACCTGCTCCGTCTAGGCCTTCCTGCACTCACTTGCTCCGTCTAGGCCTTCCTGCACTCACCTGATCTGTCTAGGCCTTCCTGCACTCACCTGCTCTGTCTAGGCCTTCCTGCACTCACCTGCTCTGTCTAGGCCTTCCTGCACTCACTTGCTCTGTCTAGACCTTCCTGTACCTGCTCTGTCTAGATCTTCCTGCACTCACCTGCTCTGCCTAGGCCTTCCTGTACCTGCTCTGTCTAGGCCTTCCTGCACTCACCTGATCTGTCTAGGCCTTCCTGCACTCACCTGCTCTGTCTAGGCCTTCCTGCACTCACCTGCTCTGTCTAGGCCTTCCTGCACTCACTTGCTCTGTCTAGACCTTCCTGTACCTGCTCTGTCTAGATCTTACTGCACTCACCTGCTCTGCCTAGGCCTTCCTGCACTCACCTGCTCTGTCTAGGCCTTCCTGCACACCTGCTCTGTCTAGGCCTTCCTGTACCTGCTCTGTCTAGGCCTTCCTGTACCTGCTCTGTCTAGGCCTTCCTGCACTCACTTGCTCTTTCTAGACCTTCATGTACCTGCTCTGGTCTAGGCCTTCCTGCACTCACCTGCTCTGGTCTAGGCCTTCCTGCACTCACCTGCTCTGCCTAGGCCTTCCTGTACCTGCTCTGTCTAGGCCTTCCTGCACTCACCTGATCTGTCTAGGCCTTCCTGCACTCACCTGCTCTGTCTAGGCCTTCCTGCACTCACCTGATCTGTCTAGGCCTTCCTGCACTCACCTGCTCTGTCTAGGCCTTCATGCACTCACCTGCTCTGTCTAGGCCTTCCTGCACTCACTTGCTCTGTCTAGACCTTCCTGTACCTGCTCTGTCTAGATCTTCCTGCACTCACCTGCTCTGCCTAGGCCTTCCTGCACTCACCTGCTCTGTCTAGGCCTTCCTGCACACCTGCTCTGTCTAGGCCTTCCTGTACCTGCTCTGTCTAGGCCTTCCTGTACCTGCTCTGTCTAGGCCTTCCTGTACCTGCTCTGTCTAGGCCTTCCTGCACTCACTTGCTCTTTCTAGACCTTCCTGTACCTGCTCTGTCTAGGCCATCCTGTACCTGCTCTGTCTAGGCCTTCCTGCACTCACCTGCTCTGTCTAGGCCTTCCTGCACTCACCTGCTCTGTCTAGGCCTTCCTGCACTCACCTGCTCTGTCTAGGCCTTCCTGTACCTGCTCTGTCTAGGCCTTCCTGCACTCACCTGCTCTGTCTAGGCCTTCCTGCACTCACCTGCTCTGTCTAGGCCTTCCTGCACTCACCTGCTCTGTCTAGGCCTTCCTGTACCTGCTCTGTCTAGACTGCCTCATTCATTACAGTCACGTTCTGTTGCATAATTCAACAAGTGCAGGATACCCTCGGATTGAAAATCAACACGCTTGGCTCTAGATTACTCCTCTCCATACATACTTTACATTGTTTGCGGAATGAGAAATAATATAACTATAATCCGAGTCTTCATTTTCAGAAGTTTTTTTGATCTCAGCGCATCTAATTTGTAAAATAATTACTTTTTTCAATTCCACAAAAAAAAGACGCCCATCAAAATAAAGTTGTCTCTCTTCTCTTTCTTGTGATGTAGGTGTGGAGACGATGTGTTTAGTCCCACACTAAGCTTTAACCTTCTCATAGCTGAAACGGAAAGACAATGTATTCCATTGAGACCATTTCATGGGTGTGTTTGACAGGTCATTACAAGCATTTCCGTGGTTTGGAACGT
Organism: Oncorhynchus kisutch; assembly: GCF_002021735.2. Classification (NCBI taxonomy): domain Eukaryota; kingdom Metazoa; phylum Chordata; class Actinopteri; order Salmoniformes; family Salmonidae; genus Oncorhynchus; species Oncorhynchus kisutch. Next base: position 40,384,630 of record NC_034190.2, on the reverse strand, counting down.
TAAATGGGGGGGGTGGGGGGAGACAGAGGCACAAGCAAGAGTATGAAAGTAAAGTGAAAGCAATCAAACCAGCGATATTTAAGTGACAAGACTTTTGCAAGACTTTTGCACCCCTCAAACATAGGAAATAGATGGCTGAAAAACACAGCTCCTCAGGTGGCAGGAACATGCGCGTTGCCAATGCCATTCAAACTGCCACCAACTGTATCTCCATGTGTATTCCAAAACATGAGCATAAGCTTAAGAAAAGTGTATGATTTGAACTCAGTCATGTACTTATGGTGTCAGCTTTTAGCTGAGCCTCAACGAACCCGGAAGCGCATATTTTCACTCACCTTCCCCTATCATGGACACACCAATGGACATGCCCATGAACTTGCTCCTCGTCCACACGTGGGCATTGACACACATCCTCCTCTCTGGGCACTCGCAGTAGAACCCTGAGACAGGCGGGTGGTGGGACACCTGCTCGGCCATGAAGCGAACGCGGTAACACTCGCTCCCCGACGGACCGTCCTGCGGTTGGGTGTTGTTGGGGACCCTGGAGGCTGGTTCCCTGGGGCCCTGAGACCTGAGGGGCCTCACTCTGTCCCGAGGCACCTCCCAGGAACAGTGGAAGGTTTCGCCCAGTGCCGGGTTGTAGGGCTTCTTGGCCACAGCTCCTTTGCGGCCCTCGTGGAAGGCGGTAAGATAGTACTCCACAAAGTGTACGATGCGGTCCTCCGCCGTGGCTCCAGCCGTGATGGACAGGAACATGTCCGGGTGGGCCATGAAGTTAGCGTACATCTCCAGCAGGGAGCGTTTCTCCAGGATGAACGTGGGTAGCACCACCTGGTAAACAGGGCGGGAGGCGACTGTTAAACTACATGAGGGAGACACTTCACTAGTGCTGATAGGGAACGGCACAAGTCATCATTTGAACTAAAAGCTTTTTAATTGTCCTTCCATGACTGTTTTGATGCCATTGATGATCATATTCAACTGAGCAGGCTAGTGAAATGGACATACCAGTACATAACTGTAATCTGTTCTTCCTAAAACAGGAATCAAGACATTCCTATTCAGTCAGTGAACAAGTAAACATTGTGTTGGCCATACCAGCTCTAACAATCCAAGGAAAAGACATGGAGAGAGCAAAGAGCGTTGGCTGTCTTACCCGGGTGAGGTCCATGCCCAGTTTGAGCTGGGAGAGGAGGTGCAGGATGATGCTCCGCTGGTCGTCCAGCACTCCCAGGTCCTCTTCCTCATTGTCCTCCATGTCAGTCACCTCCTCACTGGGGCTGATGGCCTCCAACCCTGCTGGGTGCTACAGGAACAACAGATAAACTAAGTCTAACAGTTTAACATGGTCTGACATAACAGTGACAACATCTCCCTGGTAAATGAGGTCTCCTGAGTAGGGCTGTTGTGGTCATGAAATTTTGTCAGTAGGATATTGTCATGCAAAAGACTCCCAGGTCTCACAGTAATTGACCATTAATTAACAAACACTTTTAGCATCTCCAGGCCTACACAAAAATGGAAAGCATTTTTCCCATTACAGTGCGCATATGACGTGGCTATATTGAGCATAAAAGTGATCACTCGAAACCGGCGGTGTAGGGCCACGGCCTACCCAGGCCACGGCCTACCCAGGCCACGGCCTACCCAGGCCACGGCCTACCCAGGCCACGGCCTACCCAGGCCACGGCCTACCCAGGCCACGGCCTACCCAGGCCACGGCCTACCCAGGCCACGGCCTACCCAGGCCACGGCCTACCCAGGCCACGGCCTACCCAGGCCATTTTTTGGTGTATTTATTTTATTACACTTTTAAAAGAAATGCATGTGAGATTTATTTTCTGTGGGTAATTTCTATATAATGTAACAAAGAAATAGTTCGTGACAATCAAGTTGACTTCCGACTATTGGTTACATTGTTTAAAAAAAAAAAATATTTACCCCTTTTTCTCCCCAATTTCGTGGGAATCCAATTGTTGTAGTAGCTACTATCTTGTCTCGTCGCTACAACTCCCGTACGCGCTCGGGAGAGACGAAGGTTGAAAGTCATGCTTCCTCCGATACACAACCCAACCAAGCCGCACTGCTTCTTAACACAGCGCGCATCCAACCCGGAAGCCAGCCTCACCAATGTGTCGGAGGAAACACCGTGCACCTGGCAACAATGACATGCTAGTTAGTGTCCTTGCAAAATTTGAATCCTACAAGGTGACCCATGGGCCTAGAAGTCGTGGGACTGTGTTGAACCAAGTACATGGTTATGCAAACATGGATTTTATTGAAAGAACCCGTGCACATGTTAAAGTGGTCATAGATATTGTTCTAATGTGTGCAAAGCAGGATATTCAACTCAGAGGGCATAGAGAACCCGAAGAGGCAATCAAGAAAGGTAACTTATTAGAAATCTTCAATTTCATCTCAAAGTATGACTCAGAAATACAAAACAGGCTTAATGAACTACCTCGCAATGCCAGCTTATGAACCCTGAAAATCAGAACAAGTTGCTGGAGTGTGCAGGCAGCATCATTGTTACTGTGCAGGATAAAAGATGGAAGTCCATTCTGCGCCTTCCACGTATTTTGCCATACTAGCAGATAAATATAAAGATCAAATCGAAACGAGAACTTAATGCTGTGTGCATCCGATACATTCATGCTGGAATGATGAAAGAAAGGGCTGTTGGGTTCATGGAAACCGCTGATTAGTCTGCACAAGGAATTTCTCAGAAAAGACTTGGCGTTGCAACCCCTGGAGTTGGATCCCACTCTGCGTGTGGGTTTTCGTTTCGAGCTTCAGTCATGTCAGGGAACAGAAGAGTACAATGTCCTATTAAAGCAAACATTTAAGCAAGCGGTATATGTGCATTGCAACTCCCACCGTTTGAATTTGGTTCTGTGCACCGCGGCAAAAAGTGTCGGGGCACGTCAGTACTTTTTTTTGAGACAGTAATACAATATGAATTGAGGATGCTGAATTCACTGTTATTATTCAGCAGTTGAGTCGGGAAATGAACATGGGGAAAGCTTGACTTTTCCTCCATAATGAGTGTACTTGACAGCTGCCCTGATGATATGGTCCCTAATATAAACTCTCTGTTCAGGATCATTGTTACACTTCCAGTGACATCACGCATTGTGGAGAGACTTTTCTCAACAACAACTAGGATAAAACATCGTCTTCGCACATCAGGGACAAGCGCCCAGCTGAACCACTTCAGTTTGCTGTCTTTGAGCGTCAACTGACAGAAACGTTGGATTACGATGAAATCATCACCATATTCAACTCAAAGCCTCGCCGTCTGCGCCTTATGATACGTCTACTAAAGGTAAGGTACCTTTTTATAGTACTACTGCCCGCCGTGGTATAAATGATAACATCAAATACAGGCTTGTTTGCCCATCGATATTAAAGTGCGCCTGGTCTAAAGTTACTGTCTTATTTTAATATGCTGGGATAGGTCATTATTTGTATATGTAATGAGGTTGCTCCAAGTACTATGCACTAGTATAAAACGATTGTATTACGAAATAATATACGGTGCACATCGCAAAATAAATGTAAGAAACAAGTAGAAAAAAATTCCTATCCAAATTTTTCTAGGCCTATCCCCACAACAAAAAATCTGGCTTCGCCCATGCTTGAAACAGGTCATATATATGCTATATTTAGAGTTATTTGGCAACTTTAGTTGTGAATGATGCAAACCTTAGAATGTCTTAGAACTCAAAATGGTTATGGGCTGCATGGTGCGAAAATAGGCTAGTGATGATTTGATAAAGAAGCTAAATAAAAGCTTGGGCTCGTTTCCTTGCCTCAGTTGTTCTCTCATCAAGTGATTTTCACCCATCAGACTATTCTCAATTTAATCTTGTCTTTAGTAATATGCAGTTTGTTTCAGGGGGGAAAAGTAATGTCATGTGTATGCACTTGAATAGGGAATGGAGGGCGCGAGCTTTCCCGCTGGTCGGTTTTGTAGGCTACTTCGGTCTTATAACGGAGCTGTGTTTAATACCAGCAGCTGAGAAATAAATGCAAGAACACTTATTTCACTCCAATCATCAACCACTGTTTGAGGAGTATGCTCTCGCTGCCCAACAGGTGATATTCCACCCAAACTCTGTATGCCATGGGCTCTCCAACCCTGTTCCTGCCGCTACCCAGTGCTTTATTTGGGAAACATCGAGAGTAACATGTTTCCGCAACGAAACACATTTCACTAAACTGTTGACATCCCGTCTGTGCGCGCGAGAAAACAAAAGGATATATATATATATATATATATATATATATATATATATATATATATATACACACACACATATACGTACATACATACATACATACATACATATACACATATACACTGCTCAAAAAAATAAAGGGAACACTTAAACAACACAATGTAACTCCAAGTCAATCACACTTCTGTGAAATCAAACTGTCCACTTAGGAAGCAACACTGATTGACAATCAATTTCACATGCTGTTGTGCAAATGGAATAGACAACAGGTGGAAATTATAGGCATTTAGCAAGACACCCCCAATAAAGGAGTGGTTCTGCAGGTGGGGACCACAGACCACTTCTCAGTTCCTATGCTTCCTGGCTGATGTTTTGGTCACTTTTGAATGTTGGCGGTGCTTTCATTCTAGTGGTAGCAGGAGACGGAGTCTACAACCCACACAAGTGGCTCAGGTAGTGCAGCTCATCCAGCATGGCACATCAATGCGAGATGTGGCAAGAAGGTTTGCTGTGTCTGTCAGCGTAGTGTCCAGAGCATGGAGGCGCTACCAGGAGACAGGCCAGTACATCAGGAGACGTGGAGGAGGCCGTAGGAGGGCAACAACCCAGCAGCAGGACCGCTACCTCCGCCTTTGTGCAAGGAGGAGCAGGAGGAGCACTGCCAGAGCCCTGCAAAATGACCTCCAGCAGGCCACAAATGTGCATGTGTCTGCTCAAACGGTCAGAAACAGACTCCATGAGGGTGGTATGAGGGCCCGACGTCCACAGGTGGGGGTTGTGCTTACTACAGCCCAACACCATGCAGGACGTTTGGCATTTGCCAGAGAACACCAAGATTGGCAAATTCGCCACTGGCGCCCTGTGCTCTTCACAGATGAAAGCAGGTTCACACTGAGCACATGTGACAGACGTGACAGAGCCTGGAGACGCTGTGGAGAACATTCTGCTGCCTGCAATATCCTCCAGCATGACCGGTTTGGCGGTGGGTCAGTCATGGTGTGGGGTGGCATTTCTTTGGGGGGCTGCACAGCCCTCCATGTGCTCGCCAGAGGTAGCCTGACTGCCATTAGGTACCGAGATGAGATCCTCAGACCCCTTGTGAGACCATATGCTGGTGCGGTTGGCCCTGGGTTCCTCCTAATGCAAGACAATGCTAGACCGCATGTGGCTGGAGTGTGTCAGCAGTTCCTGCAAGAGGAAGGCATTGATGCTATGGACTGGCCCGCCCGTTCCCCAGACCTGAATCCAATTGAGCACATCTGGGACATCATGTCTCGCTCCATCCACCAACACCACATTGCACCACAGACTGTCCAGGAGTTGGCGGATGCTTTAGTCCTGGTCTGGGAGGAGATCCCTCAGGAGACCATCCGCCACATCATCAGGAGCATGCCCAGGCGTTGTAGGGAGGTCATACAGGCACGTGGAGGCCACACACACTACTGAGCCTCATTTTGACTTGTTTTAAGGACATTACATCAGCCTGTAGTGTGGTTTTCCACTTTAATTTTGAGTGTGACTCCAAATCCAGACCTCCATGGGTTGATAAATTTGATTTCCATTGATCATTTTTGTGTGATTTTGTTGTCAGCACATTCAACTATGTAAAGAAAAAAGTATTTAATAAGAATATTTCATTCATTCAGATCTAGGATGTGTTATTTTAGTGTTCCCTTTATTTTTTTGAGCAGTGTATAAGCACCATGGGACCACGCAGCCGTCAAACCGCTCAGGAAGGAGATGCATTCTGTCTCCTATCGATGAACGTACTTTGGTGCAAAAAGTGTAAATCAATCCCAGAACAACAGCAAAGGACCTTGTGAAGATGCTGGAGGAAACGGGTACAAAAGTGTCTAAATCCACAGTAAAACAAGTCCTATATTGACATAACCTGAAAGGAAACTCAGCCACTGCTCCAAAACCACCATAAAAAAAAGCCAGACTACGGTTTGCAACTGCACATGGGGACAAAGATGGTAATTTTGGAGAAATATCCTTGGTCTGATGAAACAAATTAGAACTGTTTTGCTATAATGACCATCGTTAGGTTTGGAGGAGAAAAGGGAAGGCTTGCAAGCCGAAGAACACCATCCCAACCGTGAAGTACGGGGGTGGCAGCATCATGTTGTGGGGGTGGTTTGCTGCAGGAGGGACTGGTGCACTTCACAAAATAGATGGCATCATGAGGGTGGAAAATTATGTGGATATATTGAAGCAACATCTCAAGTTGGAAGTTAAAGCTTGGTCGCAAATGGGTCTTCCAAATGGACAATGACACCAAGTATACTTCCAAAGTTGTGGCCTACAAACCTGACTCAGTTTACACCAGCTCTGTCAGGAGGAATGGGCCAAAATTCACCCAACTTATTGTGGGAAGCTTGTGGAAGGCTACCCAAAAACATTTGACCCCAGTTAAACAATTTAAAGGCAATTCTACCAGATACTAATTGAGTATGTAAACTTCTGACCCACTGGGAATGTGATGAAAGAAATAAAAACTGAAATAAATCATTATCTCTACTATTATTCTGACATTTCACATTCTTAAAATAAAGTGGTGATCCTAACTGACCTAAGACAGGGAATTTGTACTAGGATTACATGTCAGGAATTGTGAAAACTGAGTTTAAATGCATTTGGCTAAGGTGTATGTAAACTCCCGACTTCAACTGTAGGTCTATGGGCTAGGCTACATGAGGTGTGCGACTAGGATTTGAAAATGTCGCAAAAAAAGGGCAAGCTGTGATAAGTGATAAACTAATATTGTCACACATCAGACTATTCTTAATTTAGTGGTGTCTTTACATTCGCCAGGCCCACTTGCTCCAGGTCATCGAAGGGTCTCTGCTGGGTGGAGCCCCGCCTTGTCTCAGCTCACTGGTCACCATGGCGACACGCTCCAGCAGGTATATCTCACTGGTCACCCCGTAAGGCCAGTTCTTCCTTCGGCCGCCTCTCCTTCCGGTTCTCTACTGCCAATGACGAGAGCGAACTGCAAGGATCCCTAAAGCTGGAGACTCATATCTCCCTCACTAGCTTTAAGCAACAGCTGTCAGAGCAGCTCACAGATCACTACACCTGTACATATCCCATCTGTAAATAGCCCATCCAAGCTACCTCATCCCCATACTGTATTTATTTATCTTGCTCCTTAGCACCCCCAGTATCTCTACTTGCACATTCATCTTCTGCACATTCTACCATTCCAGGGTTTAATTGCTATATTGTAATTACTTCGCCACCATGGCCTATTTATTGCCTTACCTCACTTTTCCTACCTCATTTGCACACACTGTATATAGACTTTTCTATTGTGTTATTGACTGTATGTTTGTTTATTCCATGTGTAACTCTGTGTTGTTGTTTTTGTCACTTTGCTTTATCATCTTGGCCAGGTCGCAGTTGTAAATGAGAACTTACACATGTCGTCTATGCACTTAAATAGTGAATGGAGGACGCTTTTCCCGTGGCTCATTTTCATGCCAGCCAGGTAGGCTACACTCCTGTTGTAAAGATAAACAATGTGCTTAATATTAGGAAAGTTGAGAAATAAATATAGTAGGCCTAGCCTATAGAAAGCTGATGGAGTCCTCTTTTTAGTAGAGGCCATCACTCTGTTTTCTCATGCAATTGCATAGCCTATAGAAATGTTACGCAACATGAGCTCATGGGCTCTCATGAAGTGTTTGATTAGATTTTCAAATACTTTTGCATCGATGTCAGACTGATTAGAGGGACAGTACCAGCCTAGCAAGTTAGGCAGGCTACTATATGACCAGTAGCAGCATCAGAGCATGGAGAAGCCTAATTACAGCGACTTAAAGGTCACGTGGAGTCAGACTGCCTTCATGACTGGTGTGGCGGTAATACAGTCACCCTAACAGTCCTACTTCTGACCTCAATGGGACTTCCTGGATAAACAAAATATTCAAAAACGATTGTACATATACATGGATGTCATAACATCTATCACTGAAGGGTGTTATGCCTGACATTGTCTGGAGAACCCAGATAATCCGTGTCCATTTTCTCATACCGATCCCCTCCTTATTGTGACAACATTGGACACATCCACAATTAGAAGAGGACTCCATTTTTGCGTTTGCATTGTCTTATTTTCATTGCTAATCCAAGCACTACATAAAGTCCCATTCATTATTCAGAGAGTAGATACGGACCCATAAGAGCAGAGCCATAGGACAGAAGGACCCATTAAATAGGAATATGTAAATACCAGGCAGGGAACGCAACCAATTCCATTGTTCCATGCACCGGTTTACGGTTTCCTTCCTTGTAATGATGGTTCAGCGACACGCAGGGGGTCGAGGTATGCCTCGGAGAATTTCCCTGAGAGTGCACTGCCTGATTCCTTCCAACAGCTTTAGTGCCCTTCAGCGCTGCCCGGACAAGGCTTTGATAGAGTTGAGATGTTGCAGTGAACGTGGACAGGGTTGTGTCGTCCGTTAAAAAAGGTTAAAAAGAAGATCTCCTGCAGTAACTCAGGGAAGAAAAAAGAGCCCATTGTATAATGCAGGAAAGTGCTCCAGTGGGCAACAAACACTGTCTTCTCCTCAGTCTCCCTCTTTTTATTTCTTTCTCTAACCATGTACAGTGTGCATCTGACACGTGACAGACTGCCACCTAATGTCACCAAAAATGTCACTGAATGTAGAACAGAATACGGTTGTTAGTAGCAGGAAATGACAGCCTGCAATGCCTTATACAAACAGAATGAACCATTACTTGGTAAATGCACACATGACCTAACACTCTCAGGCATATTACACACACACACACACACACACACACACACACACACACACACACACACACACACACACACACACACACACAACCTTTAAACACCCTCACTTACGTTGCATGGTTGAGAAGATACAGGCTTGCTCTCAGTGCAGCTGGAGCTCATCTCCAGTAGGCTTTTGTGTATGTGTGAAAGAGACACCGATTAGAGACACACAGATCTAACCCACCAGGTGTCCACAAAGTCCTGAAGCAGAGTTTCTACCCACCGCGTCACCGTTGCAGAGTACTACAAATAGAAAACCCCCCACAATTATACCTTTGGAGCGATATTCAGTTAAAGCTCCTTCAGCCTCCTTTCCTGACGACTTGTTGTGCTGAGAGAATGTTGTGCAGAGGCAGAGTTGCCCTGCTGAAGATGAGACATGCGCTGTGGTGTTGGTAAGACCCCAGTCTAGTGCGTGACTAAGAGAGAGAGGAGTTCAAGTAAAGTGCTCTCTCTCGCTCTCCTCCCTACCTCTCCCCTACTCCTTCTCCCCCTCTCCTGGCTTTCACATGATACATGATGGTGTGTTTGATCCACACCATCTCCTTTTCCCTTTCTCCCTTTCTCCCTTTCCCTCTCTCCAGGCATCGGGGGAGTGTGTGGGCGGAGAGCTGGGATAGGGGGGAAAGTTTGCTCATGCTCTCACTTCAAAAAGGCCAACTCTTTTTTTTTCCCTTGACTTGAGCAGACTAACCTTTTAGGTCTATTCAACACCCACCTCCGTCCTTCTCATCCTCCACCAAATGCCATGACATCCCCCGATCGCTGGTCCCGTCCCTCGCCCATTGCAGGTGAAGAGGGCCAGCATCACACTTCTATACTGACCTTTTGATATAATGGAAGTGTCCTTGTTTCACCTTTTCAGCACATAACTAGCCCACGTGCTTTTTTTCTGCTCTGTTCCCCTTGGTTTCACATGCTGAAGAATTAGATCCTTGGAAACACAGTGAGATGTCAACTTTGTTGTGGTAAATAAAATGAAAATGAAATGTTCAGTCAGCCCAAAAAAACTAAAAAACTTCTCCATTAGTCCTGAGCGAGTTCTTTTGTTGTCTCGGGAATTGCTCACTTAAAACAGCTGCTCCAGTTTCAACTAATTCCAAAACAGAGAATGGATCAGCCTCAGAGCACATGACAGACACTGAAAACACTAGTTCATACAGCAGAAACGTACAATCTGTTTGGATACCGACAGATAAAACAGAAGCAGGGTGAATTCACAGCGTGGCATGTTGATCAGCACAGAGAGAAAAGAGCTGCGCTGTCTGCCTCTCCAACCCTGAGAAATATCCATAGAAAAGGATCCTGGATCAGATATGAGCTGCTCATTGACCATATTTATAAAGCGTCTCAGAGTATTAATGCTGATGTAGAATCAGTACCCCCTTGTCCATGTAATCTTATACATTTTGTTTTAAAAGGGCAAAGCCGATCCTAGATCAGCACTTCTGCTCTGAGATGCTTTATAAATATGGGCCCAGAAACTGTCACTCCTGAGCATAATGTAGGTAAAACAATGAGACAATTACTTGGATGGGCTCAAACAAGTGATGACTATTAGACCCCATATTGTTTACCTATTGTGGCTGTCTATACTGTCAAACTGTCCAATAAAGCCATCTTTATGTCAGGAGCCATTAGATGTGTTCCAATGGAGAGGTCATGTCAGGACATATGTTCTACTTGTTTCACTTCTTTCTTTTTTTAAAACAGAGACCATTATAGCTGTTACACTTCTCCCCAAGGTACCAGGAAGGAATTGCAACAACAACAACAACAAAAACAGAGACAAAATCCAAGACAAAGAAAAGCACAGATGAGCCCTCGAGGTTGATGCAAAAACAAAATCTAAAATAACTGGAGAAAAGCATCCAGACAGAGCGTGAATGAGCGCACATCTCTCCCATCTCCTCCCCAAAATTACAGTACCCGCACACATCTGCCATACTCACACCCTTGCTCCTGTCTGCCTCCCAACCCTGCACGAATGTTGAAACGTAAAGAAAAAAAAAATGGTTTAGACCATTTTTAAGCTGCCTTGTTGGTCAGTGTGTCAGGCCAAATGTAACATCTAGGAATACCAACACGCTTGCTACTCTTCTTTGTCCCAAGAGCTTTCTTTCCAAGCTGCTGCTACCCGTCTCATCCCTCTCCCTACTAGCAATGCCTGCTAACCTCCACAGGCAGCAGCCATGTCAAGACCACGGGTCTCCGCTGCAACCTCAAACAGCACAGGCTGCTACCCAACCAAAACAGACCGAGGGTCAACATGCATAACAGAAAAGCCAAGAACATATGCACAGGGACATGCTACTTGGACAAATGAACGTATTTGAAACTTAGACCATACATGCATCTAAAATCTACAGATCCAATGCCAAGACTAGACTGAGATCTACAAGGATCACGGATGCATTGACTGGATCAATGCCCATGTCAATTGAGCTTGCTAGTATCAGACCTAAATATGTTCCTGCGGAAATGAGGCAAGTAAAGCTGGGAGCAGAGCCTGGCTCCTTCATTTATAAATAATCATGGGGAGTTTCATCAGCGAGGCATTTAAGGAGGGGAGCGTTGCTCATATACACATGTTGAACTGCACAGTACGTACGTACAGAGCCTGGCTCCTTCCTTCCTTCGTGTGCGCACACACACACACACACACACACACACACACACACACACACACACACACACACACACACAGGGAGAGATCAAAGATATTCCACTGGAGATCAAAGATATTACACTGGACTGAATCCCATTTTCTTACAGTGCATCATTAGTTTCTCCCAGTGTCACGATTCTAATTAATGTGGCTGATAGTTTGAGATAATGGTTTTAGACTAGATTTCCTCATTATTTATCATACAGTAAATAAAAAAATATTTTTAAAAAATTACATTTAAAAAATGTGCTGCTATGTGTGGTTCCCATTCGAATCAAACAGCTCATCATGACGAGTACGGTGACAGAGTTTAAGGACCCTGGACATCAAGGCAGCTGAACTGGCAATGAGTCAATTATTTCCATTTCGCTCACAGCTCTATGTTCTGTCTCAGATAAGCCAACATTTATGTGAAGGTTAGTTTCACATTTGGATATTTCCAAAGTCTTAAAAAACCTGAGTAAAGCCTGAGTAAAGCCACACAAGAGAGATGAATTAAAGTATAACGATGGCATTTCACACCACACACTTGTACATGTATGTGTGAAACAGGACCACTATAAGCCCCCCATATTTGAACAACAACTCAATCCCGTAGCGAGAGGATTAGCATAGAAACATCTCCCCCTCAACCCCTTTGAAAACACAGGGCTGTCAAAACAAAATACAGAACCAAATCTCTAATGACTTTCTCTCAGAAGACAGACAAAACAGAGAGAAAACTCGAAATTGAGACTCAGACAAAGTGGGTTTTGAGACCTCTGAAGTCTCTGAGCCGTCTCAGCCAAAGTAATGAGCCTTCCAAACACAGAGAGGGACATGTTGTCAGAGCTTTGAAGTAAGACTGAAATGAGACAACTTTGAGGAAGTGTTTATATGCTGAACAAAAATATGAAACGAAACATGTAAAGTTTTGGTCCCATTTTCATGAGCTGAAAAAAAAAGATCCCAGAAATGTTCCATACACACAAATTTGTTTACATCCCTGTTAGTGAGCATTTCTCCTTTGCTAAGTTAATTCAACCACCTAACAGGTGTGGCATATCAAGAAGCCGATTAAACAGCATGATCATTACACAGGAGCACCTTGTTCTGGGGACAATAAAATGGCACAAAAAATGTGCAGTTTTGTCACACAATGCCACAGAAGTTTAAAGTTTTGAGGGAGCGTGCAATGGGCATGATGACTGCAGGAATGTCCAACGGTGCTGTTACCAGAGAATTGAATGTTCATTTCTCGACCATAAGCTGCCTCTGTTGTTTTTATAGAATTTGGCATTACATCCATATGGCCTCACAATCTCGCCAGCCCCTCCACATCCGGCTTCTTCACCTGCTCTGAGGAGGTGGAAAGGGACCATGCACCTTGTGACGGGGGGGCTGAGGATTATTTCTATCTGTAATAAAGCCCTTTTGTGGGGAAAAACTCATTCTGATTGGCTGGGCCTGGCTCCCCAGTGGGTGACGAGGGCCCACCCATGGCTGCGCCCCTGCCCAGTCATGTGGAATCCATAGATTAGGATCTGATTTCCTTCTATGAACCGGAACTCGGCAAAATCTTTGAAATTGCGGCATCTTGCGTTTATAGTTTTGTTCAGTATAATATTATATTAGGTCTCAGTGACAAGAAGCATTGAGAGAGTTTAGTAAGGAGTGTAGATAAATTACTAAGGCTAAGTCACAGGTGGCTCCCTCTACCCGCCAACCTGTCTGAATGACATTTGAGGGAAGAGGCTGGTGAAGAGCCTGTGAAGGGTTGTTGTTTTCTGACAGGGATCTTGCTTACGGGGGATGATACATTCGTTTTATTTCTCTCAGAAATGAAAACTGACTTTTTTTCCCACTCCCTTAATGATGGTATTTACTGTGTACACAAAACATTAGGAACACCTGCTCTTTCCATGACAGACTGACTAAGTGAATTCGCTTGACACCTTGTAAAGTCCATACTCTGAGGGCAAAAAGGGGTGCAATTCAATATTAGGCAGGTTGTGCCTAATGTTTTGTACCCTCTGTGTATATGACCATGACAACTACACAGTGAATGTTGTTTGAGATACACTACATAAACAAAAGTGACTTTCAACGTGGCATAGGATGCCACCTTTCCAACAAGTCAGTTCGTCAAATTCCTGCCCTGCTAGAGCTGCCCCGGTCAACTGTAAGTGTTATTATGGTGAAGTGGAAATGTCTAGGAGCAACAACGACGCGAAGTGGTAGGCCACACAAGCTCACAGAATGGGACCTGCCGAGTGCTGAAGGGCGTAGCGTCTGTCCTCGGTTGCCACACTCACTACCGAGTTCCAAAACTGCCTCTGGAAGCAACGTCAGCACAAGAACTGTTCGTCGGGAGCTTCACGAAATGGGTTTCCATGGCCGAGCAGCTACGCACTAAGCCTAAGCTCATCATACGCAATGCCAAGTTTCGGCTGGAGTGGCGTAAAGCTCGCCGCCATTGGAGCGAAGAATCACTCTTCACCATCTAGCAGTCTGACGGACGATTCTGGGTTTGGCGGATGCCAGGAGAACGCTACCTGCCCGAATGCATAGTCCGGGGCTGTTTTTCACAAAGCGAGGTTCATACAGATATGGTTTGTCGAGATTGGTGTGGAAGAACTTGACTGGTCTGCACAGATCCCGGACCTCAACCCTATCAAACACCTTTGGGAAGAATTGGAACGCCGACTGCGAGCCAGGCCTAAAAGCCCAACATCAGTGCCTGACCTCAGTAATGCTCCTGGCTGAATGGAAGCAAGTTCCCACAGCAATGTTCCAACATCTAGTGGAAAGCCTACCCAGAAGAGTGGAAGCTGTTATAGCAGCAAAGGGGGGGGGGGGGGGGGGGGGGGGGAAATCAACTCCATAATAATACCGATGAGTTTGGAATGAGATGTTCGACAAGCAGGTGTCCACATACTATTGGTCATGTAGTGTCTGACATCACACATGGCAGTATCCATTCATTCACATCACTATCTTCTGCTACCCTCTACTGGAGAGAGGAATGACCACTGAATGTATTGAAAGTGTGTAGAGTATAGGTCCAAGTGCAATGTGTGAAGGAAATGTGGGTTGGTGAATTGGACTGTCAATGCTAGTAAAAAAAAGCTAATGTATGCCTCAGTTACATTTAAAAAAAATCTTATACCCTGTGGGTTGAAAGTCATTAAATGGGAAGATCCCCCCCAAAACACTTCTGTTCCCTTCATAGCACTTGCCTTGTTATTTGTCAGTACCCCAGACAGTTTTTAGGTCCATTGCTTGACTATTTCGACTTCAGAATTTTTATATCAAAATGCTACATTTCAGAAATGACCTAAAATACATAAAAAATGATGTGTATTTATCGTTACATTAACATCAAAGTGTCTCGGCATTGAATTGAAAAATGTTTGTTAAAGTATTTTTTTATGTAACAAGTTTTTTTTAAAACAAAGACCTACTTAGTGCTCATACACTTAGGTTGGAGTCATTAAAACTGGTTTTTCAACCACTCCACAAATACAAACTATAGTTTTTGGAAGTCGGTTAGCACATGTACTTTGTGCATGACGCAAGTAATTTTTCCAACAATTGTTTACAGACAGATTATTTCACTTATAATTCACTGTATCACAATTCCAGTGGGTCAGAAGTTTACATACACTAAGTTGACTGTGCCTTTTAAACAGCTTGGAAAATGATGTCATGGCTTTAGAAGCTTCTGATAGGCTAATTGACATCATTTGAGTCAATTGGAGGTGTACCTGTGGATGTATTTCAAGGCCTACCTTCACACTCAGTGCCTCTTTGCTTGACATCATGGGCAAATCAAAAGAAACCAGCCAAGACCTCAAAAAAAGTGTAGACCTCCACAAGTCTGGTTCTTCCTTGGGAGCAAGGTACCACGTTCATCTGTACGAAAAATAGTACGCAAGTATAAACACCGTGGGACCACACAGCCGTCATTTACAAATGTAAATGAGAACTTGTTCTCAACTTGCCTACCTGGTTAAATAAAGGCGAAATTAAAATAAAATACCGCTCAGGAAGGACAAGCATTCTGTCTCCTAGAGATGAATGTACTTTGGTGCAAAAAGTGCAAATCAATCCCAGAACAACAGCAAAGGACCTTGTGAAGATGCTGGAGGAAACAGGTACAAAAGTGTCTATATCCACAGTAAAACAAGTCCTATATTGACATAACCTGAAAGTTCGCTCAGCAAGGAAGAAGCCACTACTCCAAAACCGCCATAAAAAAGCCAGACTACGGTTTGCAACTGCACATGGGGACAAAGATCATACAGAAATAGAACTGTTTGGCAAGGGGGAGGCTTGCAAGCCGAAGAACACCATCCCAACCGTGAAGCACGGGGGTGGCAGCATCATGATGTGGGGGTGCTTTGCTGCAGGAGGGACTGGTGCTCTTCACAAAATAGACGGCTTCATGAGGGAGGAAAATTACGTGGATATGTTGAAGCAACCTCTCAAGACATCAGTCAGGAAGTTAAAGCTTGGTCGCAAATGGGTCTTCCAAATGGAAAATGACCTCAGGCATACTTCCAAAGTTGTGGCAAAATGGCTTAAGGACAACACAGTCAAGGTATTGGAGTGGCCATCACAAAGCCCTGACCTCAGTCCTATAGAAAATGTGTGGGCAGAACTGAAAAAGTGTGTGCAAGCAAGGAGGCCTACAAACCTGACTCAGTTACACCAGCTCTGTCAGGAGGAATGGGCCAAAATTCACCCAACTTATTGTGGGAAGCTTGTGGAAGGCTACCCAAAACATTTGACCCCAGTTAAACAATTTAAAGGGAATGCAATCAAAATTCTAGTTGAGTAAACTTCTGACCCACTGGGAATTTGATGAAAGAAATAAAAACTGAAAGAAATCATTATCTCTACTATTATTCTGACATTTCACATTCTTAAAATGAAGTGGTGATCCTAACTGACCTAAGACAGGGTATTGTTACTAGGATTAAATGTCCGGAATTGTGAAAAACTGAGTGTAAATGTATTTGGCTAAGGTGTATGTAAACTTCCGACTTCAACTGTACATCTAAAAACTCAAGCAAAACACCTACAAACTGTCTGGGGTACTAACAAATGGCCAGACAAGTGTTAAGACGGGCCCAGGAGTGTTTTGGGGTGAACTTCCCCTTTAAACAAAGTAAACATCACTAAAATATTGTATTCTGAATACTCTGTGATCCTTTGTTTAGATTACAAAGCCCTGTCCAGGTCATTTGGGACAGCAAATACATGTTGTTCAGTCATTATCCAAGTTTCAAAGTTACAGCAAATACATGTTGTTCAGCCATTGTCCAAGTTTCAAAGTTACAGAAAGTACAGATCCATTTCCTTGCCTCTCTGGTATGAGGAATTGAATGAAATAGCTGTCATTATTCCTCTACTAGCAATCTACTCTGCATACAGAATAGTGATGCTGGGACTATTGTATTATACCTGCCAAAATATTGCATGGGGTATTGGAAATACATAAAACCACCTGATTTCTGCTCACACAAGCACTTTAAATCCCATTTTTCCTCGGCACACTCTTACCCCCTGCCAGATGATGAAGTGCTTTCTCCTGATGTTAAACGCCATTTTAAACATAATGTTTTTACTGCTTCTGTTCTTCCTGAATCAGTAGAACAAGTCTAATGACTGATGCTGCTTTAAAAAACAGAGAATAAGCATAGAGTCAAGAGTGTATGTAAACTCCAAGAGCTACACACTTCACCTTGGCTTGTGTATGGGGTTACAAAGGCAATGTCACAGACGAGTCAAGGTGTGAACGGACTATATAGTAATACTGCATGAATCTCCTTGCATTTTAGAGCCATCAAACCACATATTCTGTGACACAGACACTTATATGTCCTACAGTAGGCCATAGTATAGCCTTTAGCCCATAATGAGAATGGCTGCCAAAGAGTAAAAAGAACCTCCGCAAAGAAGTATGATGCTGTGGCTACAATATACACTGCTCAAAAAAATAAAGGGAACACTTAAACAACACAATGTAACTCCAAGTCAATCACACTTCTGTGAAATCAAACTGTCCATTTAGGAAGCAACACTGATTGACAATACATTTCACATGCTGTTGTGCAAATGGAATAGACAACAGGTGGAAATTATAGGCAATTAGCAAGACACCCCCAATAAAGGAGTGGTTCTGCAGGTGGTGACCACAGACCACTTCTCAGTTCCTATACTTCCTGGCTGATGTTTTGGTCACTTTTGAATGCTGGCGGTGCTTTCACTCTAGTGGTAGCATGAGATGGAGTCTACAACCCACACAAGTGGCTCAGGTAGTGCAGCTCATCCAGGATGGCACATCAATGTGAGCTGTGGCAAGAAGGTGTCTGTCAGCGTAGTGTCCAGAGCATGGAGGCGCTACCAGGAGACAAACCAGTACATCAGGAGACGTGGAGGAGGCCGTAGGAGGGCAAAAATCCAGCAGCAGGACCGTTACCTCCGCCTTTATGCAAGGAGGAGCAGGAGGAGCACTGCCAGAGCCCTGCAAAATGACCCCAGCAGGCCACAAATGTGCATGTGTCTGCTCAAACGGTTAGAAACAGATTCCATGAGGGTGGTAATGAGGGCCCGACGTCCACAGGTGGGGGTTGTGCTTACAGCCCAACACCGTGCAGGACGTTTGGCATTTGCCAGAGAACACCAAGATTGGCAAATTCGCCACTGGCACCCTGTGCTCTTCACAGATGAAAGCAGGTTCACACTGAGCACATGTGACTGACATGACAGAGTCTGGAGACGCCGTGGAGAACGTTCTGCTTGCCTGCAACATCCTCCAGCATGACCGGTTTGGCGGTGGGGCATTCATGGTGTGGGGTGGCATTTCTTTGGGGAGCCGCACAGCCCTCCATGTGATCGCCAGAGGTAGCCTGACTGCCATTAGGTACCGAGATGAGATCCTCAGACCCCTTGTGAGACCATATGCTGGTGCGGTTGGCCCTGGGTTCCTCCTAATGCAAGACAATGCTAGACCTCATGTGGCTGGAGTGTGTCAGCAGTTCCTGCAAGAGGAAGGCATTGATGCTATGGACTGGCCCGCCCGTTCCCCAGACCTGAATCCAATTGAGCACATCTGGGACATCATGTCTCGCTCCATCCACCAACGCCACGTTGCACCACAGACTGTCCAGGAGTTGGCGGACGCTTTAGTCCAGGTCTGGGAGGAGATCCCTCAGGAGACCATCTGCCACCTCATCAGGAGCATGCCCAGGCGTTGTAGGGAGGTCATACAGTTACGTGGAGGCCACACACACTACTGAGCCTCATTTTGACTTGTTTTAAGGACATTACATCAAAGTTGGATCAGCCTGTAGTGTGGTTTTCCACTTTAATTTTGAGTGAGACTCCAAATCCAGACCAAATCAATTCCATTGATAATTTGTGTGTGATTTTGTTGTCAGCACATTCAACTATGTAAAGATAAAAGTATTTAATAAGAATATTTCATTCATTCAGATCTAGGATGTGTTATTTTAGTGTTCCCTTTATTTTTTTGAGCAGTGTATTTCAAAGTCACCAGGGGGCAGGCTTGACACCAGCTCCTCTAAACTCTACCAAGTTCATCCCTGCAGTTCTGACGAGCACATGTACCCCCTGTCAATCACTCTATGCACCACATCCATTAGCCACCTCTATCATCTCAACTCCTGAAAATCACTATAGTTCAATGGCCCCATTTTTTTTTTTAAACATCCACTTGAGATGAATCCTTTCCTCATATCTCTAACTCCTTCTTGACTACTCTCCTTACTAAGGCAGAAGCAGAAGATGGCAGACGCTCTGTCTTCCCTGATTGGAGCGAGAATAATGAATCGAGAATATATGAGGGTGTCGGCTATCATTAGAAGATAAAACTGTGTGTCAAGCTGGACTAATGAGCCTTGGCAATTAGCTCCATCTCCTCTTTGCCCTCTTCCTCGACAGGCCCCTCCAGTTCTAGAACCGTTAATGAAATGTTGGTTTCACACATCAGAACAAAGGTGGGTTGGATAAGTAGCTAGCCGCTAGTCTCGACACACAGTCTGGGTGAACTATCAGAAAGTTTCAAGTTGTGATTGTTTTTGGTGGACTCTATTGCTGTGACCTATAGACAGACCGGATATGCAACCTAGTCCAGATACACAGCACAGAAAATCTTGACCAATGAAATCACATGAAATATTTACTGTATATGGCACTCAAAGCAGAGTTCCAAAATAACTTTTCAGCATGTAATAGAAAAACCCTCTAACCAGACTCTCTACCTCTTCTCTAACTCTGCCACACACCAATTCCAAGCACTCACTGGAAATCCTCTATACATCACAGCCATGGGGGATTTGATCATACGGAAGCCCCTAGCCAAATGGGAGAGAGCCCAGATGAGGCTGGCACCAGCACCACCACACGTAACCATTGATTTATCCTGTCGACACACCAAGTCACCTGACCATATCAAACTTCCACATTGATTTATCTAGCACCCTCTGCAAAATTAGACTGTGTGGAAATGATCGACGTAGTTCAATTGTAGGCCTAGTAAACTGCCTTAAGCATGGATTACTGGACTTAGTCTTATTATCAATGTTTGACCTATTACGATGAAAATGTACAGGGAATCCATAGAGTAGTAAATGTCACCACAGAGACACATTAAGCGATTACAGTCCTCAGTCTATTACTTATTACTACTTTACCATACAAAGCCTGTTACATTACATTTCAATCCTTCTAAATTACAAGTTGGGTTTATAATACATGTTGTATACCTCATGATGGTATTTGTCTGGATTGCAATTATTCTCAGCACGCATCAAGATCAAAAAGCCACTTAACCAACCAACCCCCCCCCCCCCCCCCCCGTTCAACCTCATTGTGTATTCTGATTGAGATTTGTGTACTGACATGGGTGTTGAATTAATCTATCCTCGTGAGCCGCCCGATCCCGTGAGTTGACATGAAAACGCTGCACGGATATAATAGCGCAGCGATAATCAGTCTGGTAATTACGAGGCTAGAATGAATCTGTAATGACAAGCATTTATGACAAAGTAATGTTCTAATTGTAACATTCGACAGGGTTATTATGCCTTAGCATGACAGCCGATGTGTTAGAGGGGACAATCTCCTCATTAGTCTTGGTCTCATTCGGAATGTAAAATATCGTTCAACTGGGATGATGGAATAATAATAATGTCAGAATCAAAGTTCAATGTGATTCAAATGACAGAGCGATTTCTGTGACTTTGTAACTCCCCTGTTCTATTAGATATTCATGGGAAGCCCCCCCCCCCCCCCCCCCCCCCGCCCACCCCCACACACACTAACCGGCACTAGCATCACTATTAACATTTTAGAAGTGCATTGAGTTCCTACGCCCCTCTGAGCAACACAGTCACTGCAATGGAATTTCACAACAGAGGAAAAACGCAATCACAACAATAGACAAACACAGTCTGCTTAAACTAATAACACACAAGAGTGTGCAAAGCTGTCATCAAGGCAAAGGGTGGCTACTTTGAAGAACACTTTAATAGTCTTCACTACTATTCTGGAATGAGTAGGTGTATAGAAACACTGATTGGTACTGTGTATATATATATATATTACCTCCACTAACCTGTACCCCCTGTGCATAGCCTCATTATTGTTACTTCCTTGTTACGCTTTAATTGTTTCACTTTAGTTTATTTCATCAATATTTCTTTAACTCTTATTTTCTTAAAACTGCATTGTCGGTTAATTAGGGGCTTTGTAAAGTAAGCATTTCACGGTTGTATTCGGCGCATGTGATGAATAGAATTGTATCTTATTAGACTGTATTTCCTCTCCTTGCTCTGACACAGGACATGACTTAGATACGCTGAATTTCTCTCTCAAGCGTGAAAGCACCACATGAAAAACAAATGTTGTGTCTGACAATATACAGCAAGTTTTATGCTCACAGTGCATTCGTTAAAATGTGCATGAACTTGTTTCTGTGCATGATCAAGATATGCATGGTTATGATTGGTTCAAAATGTCTTAATTGATAGGCCCTTATCAGTTGATGGCCTGGGTAATACCTCTGCTACCCTTAGAGCGGGCGCAGATGGAGAGATCTTTGGAAGCAGTCATGTCGTCTCCTCTGTCAAGTTACAATAAACCACCACTTTCGAGATGCTTCTGAAGAACCTGGCCCCTTTAACCGGGGATGAAACACACACGCGTACAGACACCCCAGAGGCTCAATGTGTGAGAGTATACTGCATATGGTGAGTAATTAAGGGGTGTGTGTGTGTGTGTGTGTAAAAATCTCCCCTTACCTCAGCACCATGGGGGCTTCTTTTCCTGAGGGCTGGGGAGGGCTCTGCAGAGCGTAGAGCGGTTGGGCCACCGTTCTTTAGTTGCTCCCCCGAGGGGGAATTTGGTACAGTCCACACAGGAACACCATCTGCAAAAGGAGCATTAGAGAGGGTCAGAACCAACTGATTTCAGACCACGTTCAGGGGGGGGTACACTGACAGCTGGGATGTATGAGCCTTTGGCCAGATCTCAAGCTTCATTGATCCGTATTGATTGACTTACACCGAGTGTAAAAAAACATTAAGGACACCTGGTATTGACTGACTTACACTTAGTGTACAAAACATTAGGATTTACCTGGTCAGTCTATGATCCCTTATTGATGTCACTTGTTAAATCCACTTCAGTCAGTGTAGATGAAGGGGAGGAGACAGGTTAAAGAAGGAGTTTTAAGCCTTGAGACAGTTAAAACCTGGATTGTGTACATGTGCCATTCAGAGGGTGAATGGGCAAGACAACAGGTTTAAGTGCCTTTGCACAGAGTATGGTAGGAGGTGCCAGGCACACCGGTTTGAGTGTGTCAAGAACTATCAATGCTGCTGGGTTTCACACTCAACAGTTTACCGTGTGTATCAAGAATGGTTCACCACCCAAAGGACATCCAGCCAACTTGACACAACTGTGGGAAGCATTGGAGTCAACATGGGCCAGCATCCCTGTGGAACGCTTTCCACACCTTGTAGGGTCCATGCCCCATAACTCAATATTAAGAAGGTGTTCCTAATGTGTTGTACACTAAGTGTATATTGATTTACTTATACAGTATATAATGCTGTGTATAGACAGTATATGAATAGAAAAGGTGTATATAGCAGTGAACTATCCTCATCATTCTCTATTTTCTTTGGAAATCAGATAAGCTAATAATTTTGAAACCAAAAAACAACGGAGATAGATATGGAATAGGTATATGAGGGTGATCTAGCTGAACCTATCTGCCACTCAAAGACAAGACAACAGGAAATGTAATCTGAGTGTTTTTGTGAGTATACGGACGTTGGTAACACTATTAAACTGAAGGCCATGACTTTCCTTTGACAAGGTGTTCTGTGTATTTCCAGAACCAGTCTAGTTGAAATCTAACAGACAATTTACAGGACTGCTGCAATTGAGGTAATAGAATATGGGAAGGAATGCGAGAATAGAACAATCACATTCTTCCACTCGGGGGGGGACGAGAGTGAGCCGTTTCCAAAATGATAGGAAGAATCAAAATGGAACAATGCATTCTGACAGACATTGGTCAGAAAATGACTGGTCATTTGTAAATGTGTTTGATAAGAACTAGTCCTACATACTGTGTGAATACATTTAGGATATGAACAAGTTATGGAAACTGTCAACTGTGAGCAAGATGTCTTTGTGTTGTGTTTGTGCCTATGATGAGGTGATTTATTTTTCTTGCTTGTTAAAATACAAGTCACGACTTCCCAGATATCAAGGACTAGAAATGGAGAGGGAGGTAATTGTAACCTGTGTATTTAATTTGTTCCCCTTCCCCCTGCATGTCATTCAGTGCCAACCTGTATGTGTATGGCCAAATCTAACATGATCTACCAGCGGCATGGGACCGTTTCAGTTGTTTAACCATTTTGATGAGCACAAATAACCCAACCAAATGAAAGACCATACAAATAGTGTCTGTTGAGAAGCTAAGCTCTGCAGTGCCCGCCTTGACACGTGATTGGTCAAGCCACATGACTCCGGTCTATAATTAGTGTACACCCACGCAAGTTCAGCTACTTGTCTCGTAGGATGAGCTGAAACGCAGGCTGCGGCCTACCTAATGCAAGTCCACGCAATCAAGACCCTGTAAGTAGAGCGCTGCTGAAGACAGTTTCCAAATTCCATTCCTCCCCCAGTTGAGATTGGGTTAACTCTAATGCACCTTTGTCTCTCTACTCTCTGGTGTCCATTATTGATGGTCCAGTTGAGCCGAGTCGACTGGCGAGGTGCCCAGGGTGTCAGAATGCTTTGACACTGCCCTCCATGCAGGCTTCTGTTGATCTGGCAGGCAGAGCCCTCAGTACACAGGGCAGCAAACCCCTACCGTAGCTAATGGTATCCTCCATTGAAAAATGCATGCACATAAGAGAGTACTGTATAATAAGTGGCAGCACTGCGGAGGACCAGCATATTTTGCATTACTGAGGTCCCTGCTTTTGTTGCATTTTCTCTCCCTATTTAGTCTGTAGTTAAAATAAATGTACACGTGTTCAAGGAACAAAGATAAGTCGTGAAGGAACTAATAAAATATCCTTTGTAAGAGCATAAAACATTTGTTATATGTGATGCAATTCGGGCTGGGGGGGGGGGAAATTATCACTGCAGTTGTCCATTGTTTTGGGGAGAGAAAATACATTTTCTCGTGCCAGGAATTAATCGTTGTGTCCTCCCTATTCAAATCTGGATGATATCCAGTGGCTGTCACTGAACAGCTGTGAGCTTAGTGATGGTCACACAATGAAGATGATGCACCACCAAAAGCAGAAGAAGCACCTAAAAGAGAGAGTGTGTCAATGAAAACAGACATGGGTGTGAACAGGGTTACGCTGCAGGCCAGGAGTGTTGTACAGAAAAATTCATGCACTACAGTATGCTTTTCAAAATGGCTTTGTCTTCCATTTCAGGGCTGAGACCTCAATGCGCCTCATTTGTGCCGCTTTACTGGCTCTAATGAGGACCGCCACAGGAAAAGAAGACCCAGAGTTACCTCTGCTGCAGAGGATAAGTTCATTAGAGTTAAATGCACCTCAGATTGAACGCTTCACAGAGTTCAAGTAACTGACACATTCTCCCTCCTCCCCACCTCCCATACAAGAAAGAAGTCAAAACACACTCAGCCCTCTCATTCATTTGTGTGAAATGCCACTTGATTTGCCCCTAGTACCATTTGGAGACATGGCACATTTGCTAGTTATTTCACGATGGGGATAAAATAAAACTCTTGGCGAGGCAATTCATTCCTTCATGGATTTTGATCTGCAAAAAGGAAACACTCCACGTTAAGCATTTGAAATGGGCCGTCAGCAAGCTGTGTAGTAGTGGGAGCACGAGAACCAAGCTGTGTAGTAGTGGGAGCACGAGAACCAATCTGTGTAGTAGTGGGAGCACGAGAACCAAGCTGTGTAGTAGTGGGAGCACGAGAACCAAGCTGTGTAGTAGTGGGAGCACGAGAACCAATCTGTGTAGTAGTGGGAGCACGAGAACCAATCTGTGTAGTAGTGGGAGCACGAGAACCAAGCTGTGTAGTAGTGGGAGCACGAGAACCAAGCTGTGTAGTAGTGGGAGCACGAGAACCAAGCTGTGTAGTAGTGGGAGCACGAGAACCAATCTGTGTGGTAGTGGGAGCACGAGAACCAAGCTGTGTAGTAGTGGGAGCACGAGAACCAAGCTGTGTAGTAGTGGGAGCACGAGAACCAATCTGTGTGGTAGTGGGAGCACGAGAACCAAGCTGTGTGGTAGTGGGAGCACGAGAACCAAGCTGTGTAGTAGTGGGAGCACGAGAACCAAGCTGTGTAGTAGTGGGAGCACGAGAACCAAGCTGTGTAGTAGTGGGAGCACGAGAACCAAGCTGTGTAGTAGTGGGAGCACGAGAACCAAGAACGCAACGAGCAGCCAGTTCCTCCATGACATCACTCAGTAGGCCACCCAATAGAATGTACAGGGTTTCCTGTAAAAAGACAAAGACCTTTAAAAAGCTCCAGGCATACAGTACCCACAGCGCCAAAGAGATTTCTAAGGGGGTGACCCGCAGTGACCGTGCCAATCAGCCAATTTGCGGTCCCGACCTCGTGCTTGGCGGGCGCCATACAACAATGTGACCCTGCCCATGCAGTGGCTGTTGCAAGGGTTGGCTCAGGACAGTGTGGAATGGATGTTGCGCGCCGCCCCCCCCCCCCCCCCCCCCCCCCCCCCCACCCCCCCCCCCCCCCCCCCCACCCAAACACTCCAATGCCAGTGTGCCACAGTCCTAATCTGGAATACATCCATGCCACCCTAGTGAAGGTGGCACCGGGGCACAGCAGGTCCCCCACAAGACAACGCGTTGTGAGCAAGGCAGTGGAAAGAAGCTGGTTTGTACTTGCGGCCTGGCGGTCCCACTCCACACCACCCCCTGTCTGACGTACAGGGCAGGGTGACTGTTAGGACATAAATAAGAACACCAGAAGAGAAGACATAAGGAGACAGAGAAACAACCCCCATCCCAACCATCATCCTCATTCCTAGCCAAACCATTACATCTACTTGCACCAGACAGAGGTTGGTTGTTCATAAGTACTGCTCTAGGGTCAGCTCAACCCCAACCTTATGTCAAATATAACCATGTATTTAGAAGCGAAACTGATCCTGAACTTGGAGTAAAATGTGAAAAGCTGGAAGGTTTTCTTGAATGGGCGAATCCTAACTTCCAAATGTTCGGTTAGTCTTCCATTGACATCAAAGCAAAATGTGGCTTAAGTGGAAGGCCAGTTTTATTGCTTCTTTAAATCAGGACAACAGTTTTCAGCTCTGCTAACATAATTGCAAAAGGGTTTTTCTAATGATCAATTAGCCTTTTAAAATTATAAACTTGGATTAGCTAACACAATGTGCCATTGGAACACAGGAGTGATGGTTGCTGATAATGGGCCTCTGTACGCCTATGTAGAAATTAATTTTTTTTTTATCTGTCGTTTCCAGCTACAATAGTCATTTACAACATTAAATGAACATTATGGCAAACAATTAGTATTATATCAAACAATTATTGTGACTCATCCTATATTGTCCATAACGTCTTTTACTCCCTCGCAACAGTTGTGGGATACACAGCCACACACTCATACAGAAAACATTTGACCTCTGTCATTGCCAGCAAAGGGTATATAACAAAGTATTGAGATAACAAAAGTTTATTGACCAAATACTTATTTTCCACCATAATTTGCAAATAAATTCATAAAAAATCCTACAATGTGATTTTCTGGATTTTTTTCTCTCATTTTCTCTGTCATAGTTGAAGTGTACCTGTGATAAATTACAGGCCTCGCTCATCTTTTTAAGTGGGAGAACTTGCACAAATGGTGGCTGACTAAATACTTTTTTTGCCCCACTGTACACACACACACACACACACACACACACACACACACACACACACACACACACACACACACACACACACAACCCCTTTCCCCCACAACAACCATAGACTTAACAGTTGCACCATCCCAGAGCCCAACTCAAGAAAGGTCTTGATTTATGAATGCATATACAGTTGCAGCTGTAAAAGAAGGCCTGCAAGACTGAGCAAAAAATGGGCAGAAGTGGGGATATTTGATTAACCATTGCCACGTCCTAGATGATGGAGATAAACCCCCTTCCCCTGAAACACCCACAACACAGTCCCCCGTATTGACCATATTCCCAAGCATCTCAGTGCAGTCAGACCTTTGATTTTGTGTCACCAGGGCTACTATAATATACCCCCTCTCTGAATGTCCGAGTGTGACCCCCTCCCCATGGGTTACTGCAGCTAGTGTTGCCAGTACTGCCACTGCCTGGGTGGGGGCAACCCACAGGAATCCCCACCGGCTAGTTACAAGGTCGTCAAGGTTCTCATTTGCAGCTTTGAGAATTTCCTTGTGTAGTATGCTCTCCCTTTAGGGGGCTTTGGCTTTGCATTACCAACCCTGCCAAGCAGGCTCAGGATCTTGAGGGGGCAGTGCTGCTCTAGGTCTCTGACCACATTTCGGCTGCATACAGACCACTTACAGCAGGCCCATAAAACAGCTAGGGACTTCTCCTTAGTATCTGGGTCATTCAGGTGGGTGTCTAGGGTATAGGGTTGTGGACCGTTCCATCAATATAGGATCATAAATAAATACATTTGATGTATAATTTATTTAAAAAATGTAGTTCCCCATGATGGGACAATAAATAAATGAGATGTATAATTTATTTTTTTAAATGTAGTTCCCCATGATAGGGCAATAAATAAATAAGATGTATAATTCATTATAAAATGTAAACTAAAATGTCAAATCCAAATAACTTCACTGATCTTCATTGTAAAGGGTTTAAACACTGTTTCCCATGCTTGTTCAATGAACCATAAACAATTAATGAACATGCACCTGTGGAACGGTTGTTAAGACACTAACAGCTTACAGACGGTAGGCAATTAAGGTCACAGTTATGAAACCTTAGGACACTAAAGAGGCCTTTCATATTTCTTTTGGTGAAAAACACCAAAAGAAAGATGCCCAGGGTCCCTGCTCATCTGCGTGAGCGTGGGTTAGGCATGCTGCAAGGAGGCATGACTGCAGATGTGGCTAGGGCAAGAAATTGAAATGTCCGTACTGTGAGATGCCTAAGACAGTGCTACAGGGAGACAGGACTGACAGCTGATTGTCCTCGCAGTGGCAGACCACATGTAACAACACCTGCACAGGATCGGTACATCCGAACATCACTCCTGCGGGACAGGTACAGGATGGCAACAACAACTTCCGAGTTTCACCAAGAACGCACAATCCCTCCATCAGTGCTCAGACTGTCCGCAATAGCCTGAGAGAGGCTGGACTAGGGCTTGTAGGCCTGTTGTAAGGCAGGTCCTCAACAGACATCACCGGCAACAACGTCGCCAATGGGCAAAAACCCACCGTCGCTGGACCAGACAGGACTAGCAAAAAGTGCTCTTCACTGAAGAGTCGCGGTTTTGTCCCACCAGGGGTGATGGTCTGATTCACGTTTATCGTCGAAGGAATGAGGGTTACACCAAGGCCTGTATTCTGGAGCAGGATCGATTTGGAGGTGGAGGGTCCGTCATGGTCTGGGGTGGTGTGTCACAGCATCATAGGGCTGAGCTTGTTGTCATTGCAGGCAATCTCAACGCTGTGCGTTACAGGGAAGACATCCTCCTCCCTCATGTGGTACCCTTCCTGCAGGCTCATCCTGACATGACCCTCCAGCATGACAATGCCACCAGCCATACTGCTCGTTCTGTGCGTGATTTCCTGCAAGACAGGAATGTCAGTGTTCTGCCATGGCCAGCGAAGAGCCCGGATCGCAATCCCATTGAGCATGTCTGGGACCTGTTGGATCGGAGGGCTAGGGCCATTCCCCCCAGAAATGTCCGGGAATTTGCAGCTGCCTTGGTGGAAGAGTGGGGTAACATCTCACAGCAAGAACTGGCAAATCTGGTGCAGTCCATGCGGAGGAGATGCACTGCAGTACTTAATGCAGCTGACTGTTAATATTAATTTTGAACCCCCCCCCCCCTCTGTTCAGGGACACATTATTCAATTTACAGTGCCTTGCGAAAGTATTCGGCCCCCTTGAACTTTGCGACCTTTTGCCACATTTCAGGCTTCAAACATAAAGATATAAAACTGTATTTTTTTGTGAAGAATCAACAACAAGTGGGACACAATCATGAAGAGGAATGACATTTATTGGATATTTCAAACTTTTTTAACAAATCAAAACTGAAAAATTGGGCGTACAAAATTATTCAGCCCCCTTAAGTTAATACTTTGTAGCGCCACCTTTTTCTGCGATTACAGCTGTAAGTCTCTATCAGTTTTGCACATCGAGAGACTGAAATTTTTTCCCATTCCTCCTTGCAAAACAGCTCGAGCTCAGTGAGGTTGGATGGAGAGCATTTGTGAACAGCAGTTTTCAGTTCTTTCCACAGATTCTCGATTGGATTCAGGTCTGGACTTTGACTTGGCCATTCTAACACCTGGATATGTTTATTTTTGAACCATTCCATTGTAGATTTTGCTTTTATGTTTTGGATCATTGTCTTGTTGGAAGACAAATCTCCGTCCCAGTCTCAGGTCTTTTGCAGACTCCATCAGGTTTTCTTCCAGAATGGTCCTGTATTTGGCTCCATCCATCTTCCCATCAATTTTAACCATCTTCCCTGTCCCTGCTGAAGAAAAGCAGGCCCAAACCATGATGCTGCCACCACCATGTTTGACAGTGGGGATGGTGTGTTCAGGGTGATGAGCTGTGTTGCTTTTACGCCAAACATAACGTTTTGAATTGTTGCCAAAAAGTTCCATTTTGGTTTCATCTGACCAGAGCACCTTCTTCCACATGTTTGGTGTGTCTCCCAGGTGGCTTGTGGCAAACTTTAAACTACACTTTTTATGGATATCTTTAAGAAATGGCTTTCTTCTTGCCACTCTTCCATAAAGGCCAGATTTGTGCAATATACGACTGATTGTTGTCCTATGGACAGAGTCTCCCACCTCAGGGACGCCCAGGTCTTGGTAGATTTGCAGTGGTCTGATACTCCTTCCATTTCAATATTATCGCTTTCACAGTGCTCCTTGGGATGTTTAAAGCTTGGGAAATCTTTTTGTATCCAAATCCGGCTTTAAACTTCTTCACAACAGTATCTCGGACCTGCCTGGTGTGTTCCTTGTTCTTCATGATGCTCTCTGCGCGTTTAACGGACCTCTGAGACTATCACAGTGCAGGTGCATTTATATGGAGACTTGATTACACACAGGTGGATTGTATTTATCATCATTAGTCATTTAGGTCAACATTGGATCATTCAGAGATCCTCACTCAACTTCTGGAGAGAGTTTGCTGCACTGAAAGTAAAGGGGCTGAATAATTTTGCACGCCCAATTTTTCAGTTTTTGATTTGTTAAAAAAGTTTGAAATATCCAATAAATGTCGTTCCACTTCATGATCGTGTCCCACTTGTTGTTGATTCTTCACAAAAAAATACAGTTTTATATCTTCATGTTTGAAGCCTGAAATGTGGCAAAAGGTCGCAAAGTTCAAGGGGGCCGAAAACTTTCGCAAGGCACTGTATGTTAGCCACATGTCTGTGGAACTTGTTCAGTTTGTCTCAGTTGTTGAATCTTGTTATGTTCATACAAATATTTACACATGTTCAGTTTGCTGAAAATAAACGCAGTTGACAATGAGAGGACGTTTCTTTTTTTGCAGAGTTTATATCCCTCATCTGCACAAAATTGAAAGCTCTCTCACAACCCCTGCTCACAGACAGACATTGGTTCTGGGATATGCAACCATTTCCTTTCTCATTCACTTAACGCCACACTTATCCAAACACCAAAAAGCACACACCACACCATCCATCTCAATACATCCACACATACCGTGCCTTCTATCTGCTGGGTTTTTATCTCTGCCATGTTGAATGTGCTTTTGTGTTCCAATTAGTTATATTTGAAGATAAATAGAAAAGCTATATATATACTTTTTTTGTATTTTTTTGTATTATTCAATCCCGTAACAAGGCTAGAATTGTGTGTTTCATTATTTGTCTCCTCTATGAGATCTTTGTGATTTTTAGAATCGCGTGGTCTTTGTGTCTCTGAACGACTGGTTGTCAATATACAGTTTATCGATGACGAGAGCTACTCGTTTCCCTTTCAATCTATTTTTCTTGAAAATAGGATACAGAATTTTGCGCCGTTCTGCAATTTCCTTCGGGAACTGGACATTCATGCCTATTTTCATGCTAGCAAGTATTTTACCCAGACTTTTAACCATTATTTTATCTTTAAAGAAAGCACATTTGGCAACGATTGGGCGTTCATACCTCTGCGCTCTCTGTCCGAAGCAGTGTACACGTTCGAGTTGGATTTTGTCGATAGCAATCTGATAGAGAGTTCCTCCTTACAGCGCTTCAGATTCTAACTACAGATTCAGGAACTTCTCCTTCTTTCTCTTGGATACCTGTAAGTACCAGATTCTCTCTCATGGATCTAGTTTGTATGCCAAGTAAGGCTTCTCTCAGAACCATGTTCTCCTTTCAGGCCCTTGCAGCTGCTGTCGGGGGCTAAGGGGAGACGGGGTGGGGGATGCCTGTGGCGGACTCACCGGAGGAGGGTCCGCAGGTGTGGTTGGGCTGGGAGGCCTGGGGCTGGCTGTGGGTCTGGGTCTGTTGCAGGATGTTCAGGCATTCTCCCAGGCAGCTCATGGTGGCAGCTGACGTGGCTTTGAGGAGCAGGAGGTCCTGGTCCAGGCAGGAAAGGGGTCCTCGCGTGGGGAGGGACTCGATGGACTGGACCAGGTTCTTCTGTTGACACTCTGCTTGGCTCATCACCTGAGGGAGGACAGGACAGGACAAGGTTAGAGGGTGTGGGTCAATTTCAAATCTGAGTGAGGGTGTTGGAGAAAATAGAAGTAAATACATACACACACACACGAAGTCGGAAGCCAAATACATTTAAACTCAGTTTTTCACAATTCCTGACATTTAATCTGAGTAAAAATTCCCTGTCTTAAGTCAGTTAGGATCACCACTTTATTTTAAGAATGTGAAATGTCAGAATAATAGTAGAGAGAATTATTTATTTCCGCTTTTATTTATTTCACACCTCGACTCGTCTGTGACATTGCCTTTGTAACCCCATACACAAGCCAAGGTGAAGTGTGTAGCTCTTGGAGTTTCCATACACTCTTGACTCTATGCTTATTCTCCGTTTTTTAAAGCAGCATCAGTCATTAGACTTGTTCTACTGATTCAGGACATACAGAAGCAGTAAAACCATGATGTTTAAAATGGCGTTTAACATCAGGAGAAAGCACTTCATCATCTGGCAGGGGGTAAGAGTGTGCAGAGGAAAAATGTGATTTAAAGTGCTTGTGTTAGCAGAAATCAGGTGGTTTTATGCATTTCCAATAGCCCATGCAATATTTTGGCAGGTATAATACAATAGTCCCAGCATCACTATTCTGTATGCAGAGTCGATTGCTAGTAGAGGAATAATGACAGCTATTTCATTCAATTCCTCATACCAGAGAGGCAAGGAAATGGATCTGTACTTTCTGTAACATTGAAACTTGGATAATGGCTGAACAACATGTATTTGCTGCAACTTTGAAACTTGGATAATGACTGAACAACAAGTATTTGCTGTAACTTTGAAACTTGGATACAGGTGCTTCTACACCTGCATTGCTTGCTGTTTGGGGTTTTAGGCTGGGTTTCTGTACAGCACTTTGAGATATCAGTTGATGTACGAAGGGCTATATAAATAAATTTGATTTGATTTGGATAATGACTGAACAACATGTATTTGCTGTCCCAAATGACCTGGACAGGGCTTTGTAATCAAAACAAAGGATCAGAGTATTCAGAATACAATATTTTTGTGATGTTTACTTTGTTTAAAGGGGAAGTTCACCCCAAAACACTCCTGGCCCGTCTTAACACTTGTCTGGCCATTTGTTAGTACCCCAGACAGTTTGTAGGTGTTTTGCTTGAGTTTTTAGATGTACAGTTGAAGTCGGAAGTTTACATACACCTTAGCCAAATACATTTACACTCAGTTTTTCACAATTCCGGACATTTAATCCTAGTAACAATTCCCTGTCTTAGGTCAGTTAGGATCACCACTTCATTTTAAGAATGTGAAATGTCAGAATAATAGTAGAGATAATGATTTATTTCTGTTATTTCTTTCATCAAATTCCCAGTGGGTCAGAGGTTTACTCAACTAGAATTTTGATAGCATTGCCTTTAAATTGTTTAATCTGGGTAAAACGTTTTGGGTAGCCTTCCACAAGATTCCCACAATTAGTTGGGTGAATTTTGGCCCATTCCTCCTAACAGAGCTGGTGTAACTGAGTCAGGTTTGTAGGCCTCCCTGCTCGCACACGCTTTTTCAGTTCTGCCCACAAATGGGATTGAGGTCAGGGCTTTGTGATGGCCACTCCAATACCTTGACTGTGTTGTCCTTAAGCCATTTTGCCACAACTTTGGAAGTATGCTTGGGGTCATTGTCCATTTGGAAGACCCATTTGAGACCAAGCTTTAACTTTAACTTAAGTGATGTCTTGAGATGTTGCTTCAATATATCCACATACATTTCCTCCCTCATGATGCCATCTATTTTGTGAAGTGCACCAGTCCCTCTTGCAGCAAAGCACCCCGACAACATGATGCTGCCACCCCCGTGCTTCACAGTTGGGATGATGTTCTTTGGCTTGCAAGCCTCCCCCTTTTTCCTCCAAGCAAAACGATGGTCATTATGACCAAACAGTTCTATTTTTGTTTCATCAGACCAGAGGACATTTCTCCAAAAAGTACGATCTTTGTCCCCATGTGCAGCTGCAAACCGTAGTCTAGCTTTTTTATGGTGGTTTTGGAACAGTGGCTTCTTCCTTGCTGAGCGGCCATTTCAGGTTATGTCGATATAGGACTCGTTTTGCTGTGGATATGGATACTTTTGTACCGGTTTCCTCCAGCATCTTCACAAGGTCCTTTGCTGTTGTTCTGGGATTGATTTTCACTTTTCGCACCAAAGTACATTAATCTCTAGGAGACAGAACCAGTCTCCTTCCTGAGAGGTATGATGGCTGCGCAGTCCCACGGTGTTTATACTTGCGTACTATTGTTTGTACAGATGAACGTGGTTCTTTCAGGCATTTGGAAATTGCTGGATGAACCAGACTTGTGGAGGTCTACATTTTTTTTCTGAGGTCTTGGCTGATTTATTTTGATTTTCCCATGATGTTAAGCAAAGAGGCAATTAGTTGAAGGTAGGCCTTGAAATACATCCACAGGTACACCTCCAACTGACTCAAATTATGCCAATTAGCTTCTAAAGCTTCTAAAGAAGCTTCTAAAGCCATGACATCATTTTGTGGAATTTTCCAAGCTGTTTAAAGTCAACTTAGTGTATGTAAACTTCTGATCCACTGGAATTGTGATACAGTGAATTATAAGTGAAATAATCTGTCTGTAAACAATTGCTGGAAAAATTACTTGCGTCATGCACAAAGTAGACATCGTAACCGACTTGCCAAAACTATAGTTTGTTTTAACAAGAAATTTGTGGAGGGATTGAAAAACAAGTTTGTATGTACATTTCCAACTTCAACTGTATATAGTGAAATCATATGTTTGAATTCAACAGCATACTCATTGACACCAATAGTGATCTATTATCATGAACTAATAAACCCACTTTTTCAGAGTAACTTTCACATTTAGATATAATACATTGACTCATACATGTACCCCCTAAACTTTAGCTACCACTCTTCAACCTTAGCTGCCTACTGTATCAACAACTAAAAGTTGAAGGGGTTATATTTGACAGATGTGAATAGATGATTATGTGGAATTGAGGAATACATGTTCTGCATTTACTTCTCTCCCCATGTTACATTTGAGTTTCTGTGGGAACGGCTGCAGCGGTTCAAACTCCCTGAGAAACAGATGCACCGACCTCACTGTGACCCTGAGAATGCCAGGGCAGCAGACAACAAACTTTACCTTGGGAAATCTCTCACTCAAAAAAGGAGGCTACGAATCAGCCTAGTGTATTTCTATTAGCATTGCTACATGCTTGGGAAAAAAACTTGCCAGAATATGCTGGATGATGCTAAATAACTAGATAATGGACATTCTGTGTGAATGAAGCGACAACCGCCTCGGTAAGTCGAAAATGTGTTAACTTCATATTTGAATAACTATTCCTTTAATATGAATCATTCCTTATGAATTGAATAAAATAAATGTGTTTTGACTAATTACTGAAGAACTCAAAAAGGTACTATGATTTTCTCCATGCGTCAATAGATTCATCATTTGGGGTTGGATCCTTGTGTATGACTCACCTCCGGGAGGCTGAAAACGACATGAAAAGCCTGTAAACCACAGTGGCAATTCTAGCTAGCAGCTACTCATCACTTACTCTTGTTTACATGTACAGTATATACATTACATTCAGAAAGTATTCACACCCCTTGACTTTTTCCACATTTTTTTACATATTTTTTTTACAGCCTGAGAAAGGTCTTCAGTCAATAATTATTCAACCCCTTTGATATGGCAAGCCTAAATTAGTTCAGGAGTAAACATGTCAAATAATACTTTGTAAAGGTCCCTCAGTTGAGGAGTGAATTTCAAAACAGATTCAACCACGAAGTCCAGGGACGTTCTCCAATGCCTCGCAAAAGAAGGGCACCTATTAGTAGATGGATGCAACAAGTTCTCACTACAAAGATACAGGCATCATTCCTAATTCAGTTGCCGGATAGTACGGATACGACTCAGGGATGTCACCATGAGGCCAATGGTGATAGGAGAAAACTGAGGATGGACCAACAACATTATATTTACTCCACAATTCTAACCTAAATGACAGAGGGAAAAGAAGAAAGCCTGTACAGAATAACAAATATTCCTAAACATGCATCCTGTTTGCAATAAGGCACTAAAGTAAAACTGCTACAAATGTGACAAAGAAAATAAACTTTATGTCCTAAATACAAAACGGTATGTTTGGGGCAAATCCAACACATCACTGAGTACCACTCTTCAAATGTTCAAACATGGTGGTGTCTGCATCATGTTATGGCTATGCTTGTCATTGGATTTTCATGTGCACTATGTGCAAAGCTGTTAGAAACTTACCCAGAAAGACTCAACTGTAATCACTGCCAAAGGTGATTCTAACATGTATTGACTCAGGGGTGTGAATACTTTCATTTGCAATAAATTTGCAAACATTTCTAAAAACCGGTTTTCACTTTGTCATTATGGGATATTATGTGTACATGGGAGAAGAAATACATCTATGTAATCAATTTTGAATTCAGTCTAACTCAACAAAATGTGGAATATGTCAAGGGGTATGAATACTTTCTGAAGGCACTGTATTACCACTAGTATATTACCATAAGTATTTATATTCCTGCTACCAGTCACTTTCCACCCCTGTTTACATGTACTGTACATTACCAGTCAAAGGTTTGGACACACCTACTAATTCAAGGGTTTTTCTTAAATTTTATACTATTTCCCACATTGTAGATAAATAGTGAAGACATCAAAACTATGAAATAACACTAAATAAAGTGTTAAACACACCAAAATATATTTTATATTTGAGATTCTTCAAAGTAGCCACCCTTTGTCTTGTTCAGTTAATATTCCAACACACAAACACACAGCAGCCCTCTCTTCAATGGCACATCCGTTGTTTTGCTGACTGACAGATTCAGTGAGAGCCATTACAGCCAGGGGTATATTTGTGGTACTTCCATTAATGCAGAATATGTAGCTAATCAAACTACAATACAGAAATGGGATGTTATTGATAGGACTACCCTCTGATGATATTTTTTCATCATCAAGAGATTTTGTACATCAAACACTACAATTAAATCAGTGACTAAATGTTTTTCTATTGGGACTGCACTGCAATGTTACGTTCTCCTTCAAAAACACAAACAACTGTTACCGGACTGACCCCCAACAGGTCCGTATGTGACTGAAGTAGCTGCAGCTCAGTGGATCAGTCCACAACTCTCATCCATCCCACCATTCAAACAGAGGCCCTGTGTCCTATCATGAGGAGTCAGCCCTGATTTTCACTAGGCATAACATGGGCTTAGTGTGTAGAGCCCCACGCCATGGGCAGCACATACACACCTTTTTGTTGTTAACAACCCGTCGCCATTACACTCAGTCAAGTTTCAGTCCTCAGACAGCTGTGGTGTTTTACATAAAAACACCTCCGGAGAGAGAGATGGAAGGAAAGAGAGAGAGAGAGAGAGAGAGAGAGATGGAAGGGGAGAGAGAGAGAGAGAGAGAGAGATGGAAGGGGAGAGAGAGAGAGAGAGAGAGATGGAAGGGGAGAGAGAGAGAGAGAGAGAGAGAGAGAGAGAGAGAGATGGAAGGGGAGAGAGAGAGAGAGAGATGGAAGGGGAGAGAGAGAGAGAGAGATGGAAGGGGAGAGAGAGAGAGAGATGGAAGGGGAGAGAGAGAGAGAGATGGAAGGGGGAGAGAGAGAGAGAGAGATGGAAGGGGAGAGAGAGAGAGAGAGAGGAGGGAGAGAGAGAGAGAGAGAGAGAGAGAGAGAGAGAGGGAGAGAGAGAGAGAGAGAGAGAGAGAGAGAGAGAGAGAGAGGAAGGGAAGAGAGAGAGAGATGGAAGGGAAGAGAGAGAGAGATGGAAGGGAAGAGAGAGAGAGATGGAAGGGAAGAGAGAGAGAGATGGAAGGGAAGAGAGATGGAAGGAAGAGAGAGAGAGATGGAAGGGGAGAGAGAGAGAGATGGAAGGGGAGAGAGAGAGAGATGGAAGGGGAGAGAGAGAGAGATGAAGGGGAGAGAGAGAGAGAGATGGAAGGGGAGAGAGAGAGAGATGGACGGGGAGAGAGAGAGAGATGGAAGGGGAGAGAGAGAGAGAGATGGAAGGAAGGAAAGAGAAAGATGGAAGGAAGGAAAGAGAAAGAGATGGAAGGAAGGAAAGAGATGAAGGAAGGAAAGAAAGAAAGAGATGGAAAGAAAGAGGAAGAGATGGAAGGAAAGAAAAAGAGGGAATAGTAAGAGAGAGAAAAAGCGATGTAGCCCCGGGTCATCAAGCCTAAGAGTATTTCCTACAGAGCCCAATACAGTACGCTGCAGTAGAATCTAAAAACAAATCCCTCTCAGGTGGCAGACGTGAGACTTCACACTCACGGTTGATTTAACACAACCTCGACTTAGAGAGAGAAAGAGACAGGCAGCCCATCAGTAGAGATAGCCTGACTGAATTAGGCCACAGTCTCCCTCTGTCAGGGACCAGCCTCCTTTACTGGAAAACTGTCACGAGCTTGAACATCCTTC
The DNA here is from genome assembly GCF_002021735.2 of Oncorhynchus kisutch. Classification (NCBI taxonomy): domain Eukaryota; kingdom Metazoa; phylum Chordata; class Actinopteri; order Salmoniformes; family Salmonidae; genus Oncorhynchus; species Oncorhynchus kisutch. The sequence goes on along the minus strand of NC_034190.2, from coordinate 40,345,963 downwards.
AAATGATGACACACACACTGACGATTCCCAGTGAGTTCTATTATTTTGATATATATATATATATATATATATATATATATATATGCTTTGTATACACATTACATCAACTTGTCTTAAGATTCCAGAGGAAAGGAATAGAGGGTCCACAGAGAGTGGACAAACTAAAATAGCTTGGTTCAAAATGGCAGCCAGTGTGGAGGTAGACACTAGGCAGAGATAAACTGCCTCCCCTCATTTCCCACTGGAGAGACAATGAGTATAGAAATAGCCTGACCTGACTGAACCTTTGAGCCGTGGATGTCTAAATGCCCAGTGGTGCTGCTCTATTCACTGGGTCCAGGCGTCTGATGGGTTCACATCAGCCAGTTGTGACAGGCAGCACTGCTGGAGTCATGTGGTCTAGTTTCTGAGCTGGTCGGATGGTTATGGAACCTGCGAGTGAAAGGCAACAGCATGATGGCAGCACTCCCAGTGTTCACATGGAGGATGTGATGGATTTCATCAGGGGGTGTTGGGTTTGGGTTTCGACACCCAGTGAGTGTTGGTGTGCTGTGTTTCCATGAGACTGAGCAGAGGTTTGATCATGTGGAGATTCACTGGGGTGTGAAATATTACAGCCGGAGTCTCCTACTACAACCCACAAATTCACAGCTACTCACTACCTGTTAAGTTCATGTTTTCAGTATCCTTATATTTCTGCCACTACGTCACTCTGTTATTAGTACGCCTGGTCGTAGTCTCACTGTTGATGGACCTGGTCTGAGTACAATGGCAACCATGTTTTGTGAAAATACGGTTTAGTAAACGTTGTTAAACTGGAACCTAGTTGTGTCATTTTAAGTTAATAGCCATCCTCTGCTACCAAAGTTTACTGCAATGTGCCACCTCGCTTCGACAAGAAGAGGTCGTATGAAAGTTGGAATCTGGACACAGGTTACTAATCTGGACGAGAAAAAGCAAGCACTTGCGATGGTATTATCGCTCGAGGGACGAGCGAGAGATACAGCACTGGAAATATCCGTGGAGGATTTGAACAAGGATGACGGTGTGAGAACGTTGATCAGAGCACTGGATTCTGTGTGTCTTAAAGAAGAGAAAGGCCGTGCCTTCGAGGCATAATCAAACTTTGACCGTGTTACTTGAGACATTTCGGGTTGCAATGACAGAATACATAACTGATTTCGAACATGCGCAAGGATGCGCAAGTACGACATGGTTCTCCTGGATGCAGTGTTAGCTTTCAAGTTGCTAGATACCGCCTGTCTGGATGGTGGAGACATGGTTCTCCTGGATGCAGTGTCAGCTTTCAAGTTGCTAGATACCGCCTGTCTGGATGCTGGAGACATGGTTCTCCTGGATGCAGTGTCAGCTTTCAAGTTGCTAGATACCGCCTGTCTGGATGGTGGAGACATGGTTCTCCAGGATGCAGTGTTAGCTTTCAAGTTGCTAGATACCGCCTGTCTGGATGGTAGGGAGCAACAGCTTTGACTGCTTCTACTGTGCTGACATTTGCTTCAATGAAGTTGGCACTAAAAACATGTTTTGGTGTCGCGCCAATAACAGAGTGCAAATGCAGCATATTACACTGAGCAGCAGAGAAAAGGCACCAACAAGTCACGTTGTCAAGACAACCAGACGAGAGTGCCATTGCCCGGCACAAATCCACTGGACAGGTATGGAAGGAGATCAACATGTGCTATGTGTCAAAGCACTTACCATTGGGTTAAAGACTGTCCTCGCAATGGTGTGTGCATACCTATTCACCCCCTTTCCTATGAAGCCCCTAAATAAGATCTGGTGCAACCAATTACCTTCAGAAGTCACATTATTAGTTAAATAAAGTCCACCTCTGTGCAATCTAAGTTTCACATGATCTCAGTATTTATGAACCTGTTCTGAAAGGCCCCAGAGTCTGCAACACCACTAAGCAAGCGGCACCATGAAGACCAAGGAGTTCTCCAAACAGGTCAGGGACAAAGTTGTGGAGATGTACAGATAAGGGATGAGTTATAAAAAATATCAGAAACTTTTAATGTGGCTATGTGGGATATTAAGTCCATTATTAAAAAATGGAAAGAATATGGCACCACAACAAACCTGCCAAGAGAGGACCGCCCACCAAAACTCACGGACCAGACAAGGAGGGCATTAATCAGAGAGGCAACAAAGAGACCAAAGATAACCCTGAAGGAGCTGTCCACATCAGAGATTGAAGAAAATAAATAAGTAAACACTTTTGGTGTTCGCCAAAAGGCATGTGGGAGACTCCCCAAACATATGGAAGAAGGTACTCTGGTCAGATGAGACTAAAATTGAGCTTTTTGGCCATCAAGGATAACACTATGTCTGGCACAAACCCAACACCTCCAACATGGCGGCACCATGCTGTGGGGATGTTTTTCATTGGCAGGACCTGGGAAACTGGTCAGAATTGAAGGAATGGTGGAATGGAATGGCTAAATACAGAGAAATTCTTGAGGGAAACCTGTTTCAATCTTCCAGAGATTTGAGACTGGGACGGAGGTTCACCTTCCAGCAGGATAATGACCCTAAGCATACTACTAAAGCAACACTCGAGTGGTTTAAGAGGAAACATTAAATGTCTTGGAATGGCCTAGTCAAAGCCCAGACCTCAATCCAATTGAGAATCTGTGGTATGACTTAAAGATTGCTGAAAGATTAAATAGTTGCAAAGCATTGTATACAGTACAGAACCCATCCAACTTGAAGGAGCTGGAGCAGTTTTGCCTTGAAGAATGGGCAAAAAATCCCAGTGGCTAGATGTGCCAAGCTTATAGAGGAGAGACAAGAGACATGTAGCTGTAATTGCTGCAAAAGGTGGCTCTACGACGTATTGACTTTGGGGGGGTGAATAGTTATGCACACTCAAGTTCTGTTTTTTAGTCTTATTTCTTGTTTGTTTCACAATAAAATATATTTTTTTTCTTCAAAGTGGTAGGCATGTGTAAATAAGATGATACCATCCCCAAAAAGTTATTCTAATTCCAGGTTGTAAGGCAACAAAATAGAAAAAATGCCAAGGGGGGTGAATACTTTCACAAGCCACTGTATCTCTGTACTATTAAGCAAAGCTTCCCTCAAGAAGGCAGGGGCTGTACTAGACATAAAAAATGACAAGGCAGTGATGTTTAAGCAACCAGTGACCCTTGAACTTACTACCTCAGGCCACTATTGCGTAAACATTTTTGACAAAGGCATTACAGAGTCTATGTAAAAGATTAGATTTTGATGGAAACTGAGCACATGGAGATTCTGACAGTAAGAGAACATGAGAACAATTTTAAAACGTCACAAACAGTTTGGACATGCTACAGTTGACAGAGTTCAGAAATTACTCAGCAGTTCTAGGAATAATGATGAGTGTATTTCCATTCTACGGCAGATATTTAACAGTGTTGAGACATGCCAGACCAGCTTTTGGTTTGCCACTGGCTTCCAAGTACGATGAAACAGTAGCAGTAGATCTACATGAGATAGGACATAGTGTGTGGTACTTTCACATGATTGACCAAATCATATGCCTCAGTGCTGGAAGCATTGTGAATACAAAGAAGCCCAGAGAAATTGTCAAGCACTTCATTCATTCCTGGATAAGTGTGCAAGGCCCGCCCCAGAAATTGTACAGTTACAATGGAGGAGAATTCAATAATAATGAAATAAGAGAAATGGCTGAGAAATTCAACATGGAAGTAAAGCCAAATGCTGCATACAGTCCATAGAGAAATGGAGAGACATAAATCAAACACTCACAGAAAGTGAAGCAAGACAATGGATGTGACTGGAAAACAGCCCTAGATTGGGCTTTGATGGCAAAAAAACTCAATGCACAATGTTCATGGTTACAGCCCAAAACAACTAGTGTTGGGGCAGAACCATAATCTTCCCTCTGTACTTGTTGACAAGCCACCAAAACTAGAAGGGAACAATGTGAGTACATGGATGGGACAGCACCTTTCAGCACTACATGCAGCGAGAAAAGCATTCACTGAAGGAGAGAGTGTTCAGAGAGAATTCTGCTCTACGTAAAACAGCGTCGACCCACCGATGAGAAGTACGAGACTGAAAACAACGTGTACTACAAACGAGTTGACTGTCAAGAGTGCAAAGGATGGTGTGGTGATATTTGTGAGTCACGGAGGCACCATTGTCAGGGTGCATCACTCAAGATTGTGGAAAGTAAATAATCAACAAGACGGAGGGGCTGTTGCTGAGAATCAGCCTCCTAATGTAAATGACAAAAAGGACAAATTAACAGACACAAATCTATCTATCATTGCACGATGTCGCGTGCAATGATATGGACACAAACTGACACAAGAAATGGAGCAGAGGCCTTCAACCATGACACAGGTAATACTGTTGAGCGTTCAAATGAGGAAAACATTCAACAGCAGCCACGTGTAAAGACAACATGGTTGTTCCAATCTGAAAACTGGACAAACTGTTAAATACATGGACAGAAAAGTGTTATTCCACACACAGCAACCATCATTGGACGAGCAGGAAAAGCCAAAGGAAAACACCAGAACTGGTCCAACTTGCAGTACTCTGAACCAGCTACACTTTCTGGTACAACAGGGTCAGCTGACCTGTCACTTGTAGATAATCTCAGAATTGAACCAATGGAAAATCAAGAAAATCAGAATGACATTCAAAATGATGTACTTAAAACAAAGGCCATGTCATTTGACTCAGCTAAACTAGATAAGCTCAGTAATTGGAGGAAAAATGTAATGTTTGAGGAAGTCAAAGACATTGGCCAAAAATGCGTCTCAACAAGGTGGGTATGTACCCTTAAAAGAATCATGAACTGGAAGAGTGCCAAAAGCACGTCTCGTGGCTAGAGGTTTAGAGGAGCTGGCTGCTAAACAACTCCCAAACGACTCATCTAGTGGCTAGAGGTTTAGAGGAGCTGGCTGCTAAACAACTCCCAAACAACTCATCTAGTGGCTAGAGGTTTAGAGGAGCTGGCTGCTAAACAACTCCCAAACGACTCATCTAGTGGCTAGAGGTTTAGAGGAGCTGGCTGCTAAACAACTCATCTAGTGGCTAGAGGTTTAGAGGAGCTGGCTGCTAAACAACTCCCAAATGACTCATCTAGTGGCTAGAGGTTTAGAGGAGCTGGCTGCTAAACAACTCCCAAACGACTCACCGACATGCGCCTCAGTGATCTGCCAGAAAAAATGGACACTTCATTCCATAGGCATCAAATCTGCATTTTTGCAGGGAACAGAGCTGTCAAGGGACATTCACATCCGAGTGCCGCCTGAAGCAACGAGCGAAGGAACACTGTGGAAACAAAAAAAAGTGTGTGCATGGCCTGGCAGATGAATCACTCTACTGGTACAACAAAGTGCAGAGTACAGGTGGAAAAACGATTCTGCCATCTTCTATTGGCTTGATCGATTTTCGATTGGTTCAATTCTGAGTTGATCTACAAGTGTATTTGTTAAACTGGAACTGGTGTCATTTTAAATGAACAACTACTACCTCTAATCAGGTCATGGAAAAAGGGTAATGTAACAAGGCTCATTTTGGGCAGAATGCAGGTTAGCACAAGCTTGAAACAGCATAGAGAAAAGAAAGATAACCCAGTTTCCTATAATCCAAGTCCAAATTCAGAGATGGCCCCAAATGAGTGTTTGGGTTATTTAACAGTCAAACCATCTGCTTGATATTTACTCAAATCACTCTGGGTTCATTTCAGATGACAAGTCTACTTTCCAAATGGTGAGAAATGTTGCCACTCCTGAAGTTGTTTTTCTGTGAATGTTTTTTATGAGAAGATCTCGTTTAAAAAAAAGTGGTTCTTAGTGTGAAGATTGACGCAGAGTATGAATCTGATCTGAATGGGGAATCTAACGACTTGAATCATCCAGGCACAAACGATCTTATCCAAAGCTTAATGAAAATGTTTACTTCTTCCAAGAATGTCAATAACCTGGCACAGTGTTGTTTGAATCCCAAGTAGAAAAATGCATTCATTGAAGAAAAATACCAGAGCTATAGTTTCATGGGGAGCCTGGTAAAATGGCTCCATATTCCCTAGCGGAGTCCTTGTGGTGTTAGGTGATCCAATTCCTCAGCTAAGTTTTGATTACACGCTATCCTTCTAGCCGGTGTACTTTTCAACCAATGCCCTTTTAGAGTTCCATGTTTCAGAGAACCTGGACAAAGCCAACTTGTTCCAGAAGCAGAACCTCAAAGAGAGCAGCCTTTGTTGTTGGCTCCCATACCTGTGCATTGATACAGTGTCCGGTAGCTACAGCAGGAATGATGAGTTCTGACCACCATGTCCTTTATCCAGAACGGGCAAAAATGTTGTTATTTGTGCCATGTAGAGCCATCAGTAAAATCAAATAACATTTGAGCAGAATACAACAGGTGTAGACCTTACAGTGAAATGCTTACTTACAAGCCCTTTAACCAACAATGCAGTTTTAAGACAAAATACCTACAAAAATAAGAAATAAAAGTAACAAATAATTAAAGAGCAGCAGTAAAATAACAATAGCGAGGCTATATACAATACCGGTACAGAGTCAATGTATGGGGGCACCGGTTAGACAAGGTAATATGTACAGTACATGAAGTGACTATGCATAGATAATAAACAAAGTAGCAGCAGTGTAAAAGAAGCGTGTGGGGGCAATGCAAATAGTCTGGGTAGACATTTGATTAGATGTTCAGGAGGCTTGAGGGTAGAAGCTGTTAAGAAGCCTCATGGACCTAGACTTGGCGCCCCGGTACCTCTTGCTCTGCGGTAGCAGAGAGAACAGTCTATGACTATGGTAGCTGGAGTCTGACAATTTTTAGGGCATTCCTCTGACAACGCCTGGTATAGAGGTCCTGGATGGCAGGAAGCTAGGCTTTAGATGTACAGTAACTAATGGAACTAATGTTCAGCCCTTTACCCATTCCTGGAAGGCAATGTCCGACAGAGGCAATGGTACAGCACACAAGTGTGTCCACTGCCAATACTCCATATACCAGGCCTCAAAGTAAAAGACAACTCTAGTCTTCATCAGCTTCGGTTGCTGACGGTGTCTAAAGCTGTATACAGCCGAATATTTCGCAGGTTGACGTTTATTGTCATGACTCTTGTCCTGGAGGCAGAACTGAGCAATTTCCCCTTAGATAGGCCAGCAGCAAAGACAAAATTGGTTATATTGTAAAAGTTCATGATTTATTTAATTTTTTTAGCTTTTTGGTCTTCATTTAAGGTTAGGGTTAGGCATTAGGGTTAGCAGTGTGGTTAAGGTTCGGGTTCAAAAATCAGATTTGAGGACTTTGTGGCTGTGCCATCTAGTGACAACTACACAGAGCTGGCTCCAGAACAAGATTCATGGCGAAAAATGCTAACCTGCGAATATTTCAGGGCAAAGACATAATAATAATGAACAAAAGGCCTACTTTTTTCAAAGCTTAGAGGAAAAACAGTTTATCCCTGATGGATAGAAGAATACACTGTCATCACTTGGAGAATGATTTCCATCAGCTGAAAATGTATTCAAGTCATCTTATCTATATAATTCAGCAGACAAGTACACAGCCCACTGACAATAGCAGGAACAAGACTAGACCGCTAGGACTAACTAAACAAAAGTTGTGAATGAGGCGACTGCACAGCTAAAAGTGTCAGACAATCGTGATTCCATCAAGTTCTTATCTGCGGTCTCTGGCCTATAGTACAGTATAGCGTCATCTTTTTCAATAAATCCCTATAAGCAACTGCAACCAGGCTATACAGAAAGGTTACAAAATCAGTCGTTATAAAGGCAAAGCTTACATTTATGAATGAATGCATGTGAGCAATAGCCTGCTTAACCCAGATTGCTGCGCTCACAGTGTGTTCAGTCTGGTTTTAACCCCTACGGGATCAGTGATCCTATACTGGGACGGTTGTTGCTAACGTGTGCTAATGTGACTAGAATGACGTTGTAAGTAACACCCAACTTTCCAGAAAGCTTCAATTCTTGTTATTGTAACAGAAATGTCCAATTTACAATAGCTATTAGTGGAAAAAAATACCATGCTATTGTTTAAGGAGAGTGCACAACAACAAATAAACTTTTATCACGGCAACTGGTTGATACATTCACCTCTGAAGGTAAATAATGTACTTACATTCAGTAATCTTCAGTAAGACATGCACAAATGTAGCTAAGTACAGACTGATTGTCGCGCCCTGACCATAGAGAGCCTTTTTATCCTCTATTTTGGCTAGGTCGGGGTGTGACTAGGGTGGGTAATCTAGGTTGTTTTATTTCTGTTGGCCTGGTATGGTTCCCAATCAGAAGCAGCTGTTTAGCGTTGTCTCTGATTGGGGATCATATTTAGGCAGCCATTTCCCCACTGTGTTTTGTGGGATCTTGTTTATGTGTAGTTGCCTGTGAGCACAGCTGAAAGCATAGCGTCACGTTTCATTTGTTTTTTAAAATTGTTTTGTGCGTTTCACGAAATAAAAGATTTGGAACCCATATCACGCTGCGCCTTGGTCCGAATGTTATTTCGACGGTTGTGACACTGATCAGTTTTGGAGGAAGAATTCGAAGGGCAGTTTCAGTCTCAAAATGTTTATGCAAATCAATGCCACATTCTTCAGTTGGTTATTTAACCATTTTAGCAGAAACTGGAGTTACTGCTATAATGCACCTACAGAATGTAGAACATATCGACACACCACCTCTCTCTAGTTCAGACTTCACTCCATAGGTACAACATTAGCTTGCCTATTAGCTAGATTTCCCTTTTGTCGCATGCCATGTTAAGCAGTATGGATGTATACAGAGAAACGCAAAGCCAGATCAAGCTACAGACATAGAGAGCAGTGCAGTCAATGTTGATCGGGTCAAACGCCCAGGCCCAAAAATATTTTATGAACTCACTGCACCAATGGCCCACCGGAGGGTCGGCAGAAGCACTGAATGCATAGGACATGGGATAGAGTGCAGTATTGAAACGAGTGTGTTGGGGTCAATGTTGCGGTCAACTTGAAATGACTGGGTCATGTACTTTTAACAGAAATATTCCATAATGTGGAAATAGTTCATTTAAAAATCCAAACTCCATGACTCCAATCTGGCTGAAATTGGGATGAATTTGGCAGACAGTCTGCCTAGCGTCTACAACAATGAATAATCAATGAATCCATGATAATGTCATCAGAGAGGGACAGTTCCTGGTTCCACCCACCTCTTTGACCTCCAGCAGTCTGCCAGGATACTGGTTTTTGGCCCGTCGGGCAGCGGCTGGAGACTTGTGGTGGGTGATGGTCACGATGTTGCTGGGTGTGCCCAAACCCGCCAAGTGCCTCTGGGTACCAGGCGAAGAGGAGGCTGGCAGGAGGGAGACACTACGGGACCGACCGGAAGATGATGAGCCCTAAGAGAGAAAGACAAAAAAAATAGAGGGATATGTGAAGTGCCAACTATTCAACTACTTCCTACTTCTACTTTCATCTAACATTCACCTGTATCCTATGAACTGAGAGTCAAAACAGAAAAGGGGTTTAGCCTTCTTGAATAAGCTTGGGTACTGTATGAAAGCCATGTTGAAACCAGTGCCTGACGAAGGGCAGCAGACAGCGCCTTGTTGTTTCCTTAAAAGGTCCACATTTCAGTCGTATGAAGAGAACCATGACTAACCCTTAGCCTGGGCCTCTTGTTATCACAAACCCCAAACAAAACCAGAGCAAAAGCTTCCACCTCTCCAGTGACGTTAACTCCTAAATTAGTTTCAGGGTACTTCCCTCCTGACAAGAGCCAAGAAGTTACATAGAGGTGAACAACCAGTTAAAAGAGATTTAAGAAGCTATCAACGGAACTTAAAGAGTGGACCTTTGCCTTTTGTTTTCTTTATAGCTCACACCATCAAAATCAAATCCAGTTAGCTCCTTCCCTCCCTCTCTCTACATCTCCCTGCCCTCTCTATAATAGCTGCCATGTCTCTCAGTCGGAACTCATCCTCACCCTCAATCAATTTACAGCAGTCCCAGAGAGAAAGAGTCCCTACAACCTGGATACCACAGAGGACTGGGCACAGCCAAGAGAGAGCAGTAAGATAAATGCATGAATCAAATAAACGACTGTCCCTGAACACTGCAAACCGGAGGAGAAACAACTCAGCTTCAGTTTTAGAACTGGCAACTCTCGCTCCCAGGACCTCAGAGCCCTAATAGTCACAAACAGACAAGGGCACAATGTGACAGGAAAGTACAGGACATAATCTACAGTGCATTCAGAAAGTATTCAGACCCCTTCACATTTCCACATTTTGTTACATTACAGCATTATTCTAAAATTGATTTTAAATTTGTTTAAATCACCAATCTACACACAATACCTCAGAATGACAAAGTGAAAACATTTTTGCAAATGTATTAATAAAAAATAAAAAACAGAAATAGCTTATTTACCTAAGTATTCAGATCATTTGCATTGAGACTTGAAATTGAGCTCAGGTGCATCCTATTTTCATTGATCATCCTTGAGATGTTTCTACAACCTGATTGGAGTCCACTTGTGGTAAGATCAATTGATTGGAGATGATTTGGAAAGGCACACACCTGTCTATATAAGGTCCCACAGTTGACAGTGCATGTCAGAGCAAAAACCAATCCATGAGATTGAAGGAATTGTCCGTAGAGCTCCGAGACAAGATTGTGTTGAGGCACAGATCTGAGGAAGGGTAACAAAAAATGTCTGCAGCATTGAAGGTCCCCAAGAACACAGTGGCCTCAATCATTCTTAAAATTTACCAAGAACCCGAGTTCCTCTGTGGAGATGGGAGAACCTTCCAGAAGGACAACCATTTCTGCAGCACTCCACCAATCAGGCCTTTATGGTAGAGTGGTCAGACAGAAGCCACTCCTCAGTAAAAGGCACATGACAACCCGCTTGGAGTTTGCAAAAAGGCACCCAAAGGACTCTGACCATGAGAAACAAGATTCTATGGTCTGATGAAACCAAGATTGATACTCTTTGGCCAAGCATCACATCTGGAGGAAAACTGGCACCATCCCTACGGTGACACATGGTGGTGGCAGCATCTTGCTGTGGGGATATTTTTCAGCGGCAGGGACTGGGAGACTCGTCAGGATCAAGGGAAGATGAACGGAGGAAAGTACAAAGAGATCCTTGATGAAAACTTGCTCCAGAGCGCTCAGGACCTCAGACTGGGGCAAAGGTTCACCATCCAACAGGACAACGACCCTAAGCACCCAGCCAAGACAACGCAGGAGTGGCTTCGGGAAAAGTCTCTGAATGTCCTTAAGTGGTCCAGCCACAGACCAGACTTGGAACCTGATCGAACATCGCTGGAGAGACCTGAAAATAGCTGTGCAGCGACGCTCCCCATCCAACCTGACAGAGCTTGAGAGGATCTGCAGAGAAGAACTCCCCACATACATGTATGCCAAGCTTGTAGCATCATACCCAAAAAGACAAGGCTGTAATCTCTGCCAAAGGTGCTTCAACAAAGTAATCAGTAAAGGGTCTGAATACTTAAGTGATATTTTAGTATTTTTCTTTATACATTTGCAAACATTTCGACCAACCTTTTTTTGCTTTGTCATTATTGGGTATTGGGTGTAGATTGATGAGGAAAAACAAAAATTTAATAAATTTTATTGATTCATTTGAATTTAGAAAATGCTCTGTTATGAAAATAAATAAATGTTTTGCTCCATGAAGTAATCCAATAATGTGTACAATCTTCTCTCATTGATTGAGACAGTTGGGTCCACCTAAAAGTGCCGCATGTCACTCCCCTGTCACGCTCAATGAGAGAAGATTTGAAATAGATAAGATGGCAGTGTACACATAAACGGAGCATTTTCTAAATTCAAACAAACCACCTGCAACTGGATACTGTTATTTTAGAAGATACATGGTAGGCCGAATCGAGAACAAATATAGTATCGCCAAGTTAAGGTTAGTCGAAGATTCTCTGTGCTACACCAAACAGTACCCTTCATGTAACAGCTAATGGACCATCACATTAGCCCATTACAATCTGCTAGCTAGGCTAACTTATGAATACAGCAAAGATTATTCAAGCTTGTGAACTAAAGGTACTTGTTCTACTTTTCTGTGGATACAGAAAGAAAAACATGACTTTTCTCATAAAGGTACAAAAAAACAGTATACTAATGAAACTCTCCAATTTCTGCATTCCATTAGGTCTCCAATTGGGGACTGTTAAATATTTATCCCCCTTGGTTAATGCATTTCCCTAGTAAGAAACAATTGAGTGAATAAATCTACATATACTCTATACATAATGCAGTCACTCTCCACGTACTGCAACCTCAACAGTATTTCACCAAGCTCCCTTCCCCCCCCCCCCCCATCCCAACTGGCAGGTCTCCCCCTCACAGGTGTGCCCTTACTGCGTGGGTCGACTTGGCCCTCCATAATGGAACATGGGCAGGAGACGGTATCAAAAAGATAGAAATCATCTACTGTAATGTATCTATAGTGGGGCTCTGCTGAGCCTGTTAAGAGGCACCTGAAAAAGGGACTGATACCGAATACCCGCCTGAGCACACCACTCATGCATCAAACGCAATGATATGCTGGGGGGCCTGCAGAGAAATAAGTCTACAAAGAGCCAGGATGAGAGGAATTTCAAACCTCAATGAGAGTTATTCTAAAATACAGTAGCATCCTCTCTTCCACTGCAGTGTGGTAGAAAACGTAGCCTCCGGCAATATAAGAGATGCCTTTCTTCCTTACATGAACCAACTACAGTACAAAGAAAGTCATTGTCAATACACCAGAGAAAAAGGGTTGCTCTTTGTGACCAACTCATTGAAAGAAATGGTATGAAATAGGGCTGTGGTGGTCATGAAATGTTGTCAGCCAGTGATTGTCAAGCAAATAACTGCCGGTCTCACGGTCATTGGCCATTAATTAACATAAACATATTTAGCATCAACACATCTACATTTTTTTAAAGTATATAAATCCATTTCATTTAGCCTACACCATCACAATAAATCCACTATTTATTTTAGGCAGGTCTAAAGAAACATGATATGAAGAAAATTCTGTCTATTTCAGAAGAACAGAATAGCTTACTCAGTGTTGGGCCCTGATCTGGCTATGGGCTACACTAGTTCATTTATCAGAAAAGATTTGCTTAAAATTCCTTGGAATTATGTTATATTATTTTAGAGTATGAAAAATACAATTGAACATAGCTGAATAAAATAGAAAGGATTTGGGCTTCCCGAGTGGCGCAACGGTGCTAGAGGCGTTACTACAGACCCGGGTTCATTCCCGGGCTGTGCCACAACTGGCTGGGAGTTCCATAGGAAGGCGCACAATTGGCCCAGCATCGTCCGGGTTAGGGGTGGGTTTGGCCGGGGGGGCTATACTTGACTCATCACGCTCTAGCGACTCCTTGTGGCAGGCCGGGTGCCTGCAGGCTGATTCAGGTCACCAGTCGAACGGTGTTTCCTCCGACACATTGGTGCGGCTGGTTTCCGGGTTAAGCTGGTGTGTGCTAAGGAGCGCGGATAGGTGGGTCATGTTTCGGAGGACGCATGACACCACCGTCGCCTGTCCCGAGCTTCAGCGATGAGACAAGATCGAAATTAGGAAGAAAAAAGGGGTGTAAAATACACATTTCAAATCATCATTTGATCTGCATCATGCAGCCTTAGAATGTATTTAAAAAAAATCTAAACATAATATATGTGTGAAATTTGTTTTTATTCAGAATGGACCATTATCAGGCACCGGTCTCGGAACATGGGTAGAGAAAAAAAAAACATGCCGTCTATCCACTTAAATAGCAAATGGATGATGCTTTTCCCGTGGTTCATTTTCATGCCAGCCAGGTAGGCTATACTCCTGTTGTAAAGAGAAGCAATTTGCTTAACCTCTATTGGATCGGTGTCCCTAAACCAGGACAATTATTGCTCAATATGCAATAATGTGACTGTCATTCTAATGTAAACAGCAGCCAACTTTCCAGGACATAGACATGTCTTATAATGGGCAGAAAGCTTAAATGATTGTTCATCTAACTGCAGTGTCCAATTTACAGTAGCTATTACAGCAAAAAGAATACCAAGCTATTGTTTGAGGCGAGTGCACAACAACAAAACACATCATGACACTTGGTTTGATTCTTTCACCTCTGAAGGTAAATAATGTACTTACATTCAGTAATCTTGCTCGGATTTGTCATCCTGAGGGTCCCAGAGATAAAATATAGCATAGTTTTGTTTTTATGTTAAAATGTAGGAACTGGGTTCTACAGTTTGACCCCCCCACCCCCGGCAATCTAGATGTGTGAAGGTTAGTGTATTTTCTGTAGGGAAGCGAATGATCAATCATGAATGACATTCCTGGGAGTGTGTAAACTTTAATTTTGTATTACCATAGCATTTTTGTATGTTCTCTATAGGTATGTACTTGAAAATGTATAAATGGACCAATTCAGGTCATTTGGGCAAACTCCTGGTAGACTTGATACAAAATATTGTGTAGTGATGTAATTCTTAACTGGATTTGTCTGAAACTTTGCACACACACTGCTGCCATCTTGTGGACAACATCTAAATGACACAGACTCCTATCTCAATGTATGGCCTTTCTCTTGAATTTCAAAGATGATGGAACATAACATATAGATATTTTTACCAGATCTAATGCGTTATATTCTCCTACATTCATTTCACATTTCCACAAACTTCCCTTTCAAATGGGATCAAGAATATGCATATCCTTGCTTCAGGTCCTGAGCTACAGGCAGTTAGATTTGGGTATGTAATTTTAGGCGAAAATGGAAAGATAATAAAAATATATTTATTTATTTCAACTTTATTTAACCAGGTAGGCCAGTTGAGAACAAGTTGTCATTTACAACTGCGACCTGGCCAAGATAAAGCAAAGCAGTGTGACAAAAACAACACAGAGTTACACATGGAATAAACAAATGTACAGTCGATAACACAATAGAAAAATCTATATACAGTGTGTTCAAATGTAGAAAGGCAATAAAATAGGCCATAGTGGTAAATTACAATTTAGCATGAACACTGGAGTGATAGATGTGCAGATGATGATGTGCAAGTAGAGATACTGGGGTGCAAAATAGCAAAAAATAATAAAAAATAACATGGGGATGAGGGTGGGCTATTTACAGATGTGCCCTGACAGCTGATGCTTAAAGTTAATGAGGGAGACATGAGTCTCCAGCTTCATTGACCTTTGCAATTCATTCCAGTCATTTGCAGCAGAGAACCGGAAGGAAAGGCGGCCAAATTAGGTGTTGGCTTTGGGGATGACCCGTGAAATATACGCTGTTCTCAGATTATGCTTTTTCCGTTTAAAAAAAAATCTGACACAGCGGTTGCATTAAGGAGAAGTTTATCTTTAATTCTGTGAATAACACTTGTATCTTTTATCAATGTTTATTATGAGTATTTCTGCTAAATCACTGGATGTTTTGGAATCAAAACATGACTGCACGTAAGGTGCCAATGTAAACAGATGTTTGGATATAAATATGCACATTATCGAACAAAACATACATGTATTGTGTAACATGATGTCCTATGAGTATCATCTGATGAAGACCATCAAAGGTTAGTTATTAATTTGAACTATATTTCTGCTTTTTGTGACTTCTATCTTTGGCTGGAAAAAATGGCTGTGTGTTTTTTCGACTTGGCTATGACCTAACATAATCATATGCTGTGCTTTCGCTGTAAGGCATTTTTGAAATTGGTCAAGATGGGTAGATTACCAAAATGTTTATCTTTCATTTGCTGTATTGGACTTGTTAATGTGTGAAAGTTACATATTTCAAAAAAATATTTTAGAATTTCGCACACTGCCTTTTTAGCGGAATGTTGTCGAGGGGTTCCCCTGCCCTAGAAAGGTTAACGTTGAGTCTGGAAGGAGAGTTTACAGTCTAACCAGACACCTACTGTAGGTATTTGTCCACATATTCTAAGTCAGAACCGTCCAGAGTAGTGACCCTAGTCGGGCGGGCGGGTGCCGGCAGCAATTGGTTGAAGAGCATATATTTAGTTTTACTAGCATTTAAGGGCAGCTGGAGGCCACGGAATGAGTGTTGTATGGCATTGAAGCTCATTCGGAGGTTTGTTAACACAGTGTCCAAAGAAGGACCAGAAGTATACAGAATGGTGTCGTCTGCGTAGAGGTGGATCAGAGAATCACCAGCAGCAAGAGCGACATCATTGATATATACAGAGAAAAGAGTCGGCCCAAGAATTGAACCCTGTAGCACCCCCATAGAGAGACTGCCAGAGGTCCAGACAACAGGCCCTCCGATTTGGCACACTGAACTCTATCTGAGAAGTAGTCGGTGAACCAGGCGAGGTGGTCATTTGAGAAACCAAGGCTATTGAGTCTGCCAATAAGAATGTGGTAGCCTTGGTAGCCTTGGCCAGGTCGATGAAGACGGCTGCACAGTATTGTCTTTTATCGATGGCGGTTATGATATCATTTAGGACCTTGAGCGTGGCTGAGGTGCACCCATGACCAGCTCGGAAACCAGATTGCATAGCGGAGAAGGCACAGTGGGATTCGAAATGGTCGGTGATCTGTTCGTTATAACTTGGCTTTCAAAGACTTTAGAAAGGCAGGGCAGGATGGATATAGGTCTGTAACATTTTGGGTCTAGAGTGTTTCCCCCTTTCAAGAGGGGGATGACTGCGGCAGCTTTCCAATCTTTAGGGATCTCAGACGATACAAAAGAGGTTGAACAGGCTAGTAACAGGCCTAGCCTATTATATAGTAGGCCTAGCCTATTATATAGTAGGCCTAGCCTATAGAGATGTTGCTCATGAGCTCATGAGCTGAGTACCAGAGTGCTGAGTACCAGGCAGTTAGTATGGGTGTTTTCTGTTAACTTCACTAGGGTAGGGGGCAGCATTCGTAATTTTGGATGAAAAGCGTGCCCAAATTAAACTGCCTGCTACCCAGGCCCAGAAGATAGGATATGCATATAATTAGTAGATCTGGATAGAAAACACTCTAAAGTTTCAAAACCGGTTAAAATAATGTCTGAGTATAACAGAACTGATATGGTAGGAGGAAACCCGAGGAAAATCCAACCAGGAAGTACTATTATTTTGATAGGGTGTTTTTCCATTGAAAGCCAATCCACCATACAAAGACTTAGGACCCAGTTCACGAGCTCTGTGGCTTCCTCTACATGTGGCCAGTCTTTAGGCATTGTTTCAGGCTTTTACTCTGACAAATGAGGGAGATACAGCACTTTCAATCAGTGGCCAGTGGAAATTTACATTCCTCAGCCATGCGCCTGATTGTTTCTCCTTTCCTATTGACAAAGCTTTTGTCCGGTTGAAATATTACTGATAATTTATGACCAAAACAACCAGAGGATTGATTTTAAACATCGGTTGGCATGTTTCTACTAACTTTTATTGTACTTTTTAAAAACTTTTCGTCTGGACTTCGGATTACTGGACAAAACACGCAAACAAAAAGGAGGTTTTTGGTCATAAAGAGGGACATTATCGAACAAAACAAACATGTATTGTCTAACATGGAGACCTGGGAGTGCCACCAGATGAAGATCATCAAAGGGAAGTGATTAATTTTAATGCTATTTCTGACTTTTGTGACACTCTCCTTGGCTGGAAAATGGATGTATGGGTTTCTGTGGCTAGGTGCTGACCTAACATAATCGCAAAGTGTGCTTTCTCCGTAAAGCCTTTTTGAAATCTGACAAAGTGGTTGCATTAAGGAGAAGTTTATCTGTAATTTGATGTGGCTCTCTGCACTTTCACCGGATATTTGTTTGAGACAATGCATTTCTGAACTTAACGTGCCAATGTAAACTGAGATTTTTGGAAATAAATATGAACTTTATCGAACAAAACATACATGTATTGTGTAACATGAAGTCCTATGAGTGCCATCTGATGAAGATCAAAGGTTAGTGATTAATTTAACCGCTATTTCTGACTTGTGAGCCCTCTCCTTGGCTGGAAAACGGCTGTATGGTTTTCTGTGACTAGGTGCTGACCTAACATAATCGCATGGTGTGCTTTTGCAGTAAAGCCTTTTTGAAATCGGACACTGTGGTTGGATTTACAAGAAGTTTATCTTTAAAATGGTGGATGTTTGAGGAATTTTAATTATGGGATTTCTGTTGTTTTGAATTTGGCGCCCTGCAATTTCACTGGCTGTTGTCGAGGTGGGACCTTGTACCAGAGAGGTTAAGAGAATGTATTTCTTGTTAAAAGGCTGAATAGCTCTAAAGGGAGTAAGCAAAGGGGGGGGGGGGGGGGGTTGTGCCACATCAGTTTTGATTGGCTCAGTTGAGTGGGGTTAATCACCTGTTTTATTTCGGTGGTTCATCTGACCAGTTTGTTCAGTCTGTTTGAGTTTGTGTAACAGTATAACTTTAGACCGTCCCCTCGCCCATACCCGGGCGCGAACCAGGGACACTCTGCACACATCAACAACAGTCACCCACGAAGCATCGTTACCCATCGCTCCACAAAAGACGCGGCTCTTGCAGAGCAAGGAGAACTACTTCTTCAAGGTCTCAGAGCAGGTGACGTCACCGATTGAAACGCTATTTAGCACACACCGCTAACTAAGCTAGCCGTTTCACATCCGTTACATTTGGATTGTTTGTCCAATTCAGTTTGGCCAGACTTGTTTGTTCAACCCATTTGAGGTTGCAATCGCAATTAGTTGCGAGTGCAATTCATTAATCTTATTCAATCAGTCCGAGTCATGTGGGTCGGGGAAGTGTATCAGAGAAGGACTGAATTTTCAGGTCGCTTGGGGAAAGCATAAGAAATGCGTAAAGGTAAGTGTGGAATTCTTCTCGTTGGTGGGGAAGCTCCTCTCCTGGATCGCTGCTTAAGTGCAGCCTGGTAGGGGTTGAGCAAGTGTGAAAGTGAAAATTTGCAAATAAATTCATAAAAAATCCTACAGTGTGATTTTCTGGATTTTTTTTCCTCATTTTGTCTGTCATAGTTGAAGTGTACCTATGATGAAAATTACAGGCCTCATCTTTTTAAGTGGGAGAACTTGCACAATTGGTGGCTGACTAAATACTTTTTTGCCCCACTGTAAGAACCTTCCAAAGTCATGACATAATTTTCCTGAATTTTCCAAGCTGTTTAAAGGCACTATCAACTTAGTGTATGTAAACCACTGGAATTGTGATACAGTGAACTATACGTGAAATAATCTGTCTGTAAACAATTGTTGGAAAAATTACTTGTGTCATGCGCAAAGTAGATGTCCTAACCGACTTGCCAAAACTATAGTTTGATAACAAGATATGTGTGGAGTGGTTGAAAAACACGTTTTAATGACTCCAACCTAAGTGTATGTAAACTTCCGATTTCAACTGTATAGCCAGTTAAGGAAAATGGTCTATGGCAGGGAAAGGGAAAAAAGAGAGCTGCGGAGTAGGAGGAAGATGAAAGAACCTGAAAGATATGGTGCACAATGTCCAATTTCTATAAAAGGGACTCAAGTGCATTATGTCCCATGGGGCTCGCAGGACCTGGAAGGGTTGTTTGCCCGCCTACCTGACCTCCATGATGGAGCAGGAAAATGGATAAGGACTTTTGAAGAGCAAACCATGGGTAAGCTACTGGCTGTGGGGGATCTGAAGGCACTGCTGGCGAGAGTAGTGGGAGTGGCAAAGAAGGAGGATGTAGGGAGGTCCAGTAACCTGAACGAGGCAATAGGGACTACACTGGGAGATGGAATAGACTGACTCACACCGCCCAGACTTTTGGTGTGCTCTAAGAAGGCAATACCCAGCAAGGATTGAAAAGTCACTAAAAGTGGAAGCACTGGGGGAGACAGAGATTCCAGCTGCGTATCTACATGGACAGCTGAAACGAAGGAGGCTGGAAACAGAACGGGATCCAGAGGGGCACACACTGATGACAACTCTGTCCCGGAACTCAGTGATAGAGGCCATGCCCCAGCCAGTGAGAAGCAGGCTGGAGGACGTGGTGGGACTGTCTTCAAAATCACACAAAGAATTATGTGACCATGTAATCCATGCAGTGGGAAAATACAGAAAGGATAAACAAAGACTCAAGGAACAAGGAGAATACATTCAGAACAAGCTAATACAGCTCCAGCTGGAAGAACTAACGAACAAAGGAAAAAAGAAAGTCCAAGCTCCAGTGACAGCCCCTGTGCCTGAAGCAGAACAATGGCTGCAGTCTCCTCTGGAGGACTACAACCATCTCCTGTCCAGCAGGCCCAAGTACAACCCACACCACCAGTAGTGAATGTGTATGCACAACAACCCCAACAATGGAATAATGGCAATAGGCAACAAAGACTTCTGCAAAACAATCAGAGAGGAGGAAACAGGGGCCCGCTGGGACCACCTGGGATCTGTTGGGGACAGCCAGGACACACTAGGTGAAATTGTCCTATTAACCCCTGGCAACAACAGGGAAACAGGAACCAAAATAATTGGAAACAGACTGGAGGAGGCTGGCAACAAAAATCAGAAGCAACCACAGGGTCCTGTGAACCCATGGTCAGGGCCTAATCTGGGATACTAGGGGTGCCCAGAGAATCCTACAGGGGAGGCTCAGTTCCCAGTGATCACCACAAGAGCTGATCAAGAACCTATCCTGCAGGTTCAAATAGAGAACAGAGGCACACCCATGATGATAGATACGGGAGCCACTTACACATGTGTAAGTCCAAATTATGCCTCCCATCTCTCCATGTCTGGTGAATATGCCAAAACTATAGGATTCTCGGGACAAACGCAGTTCATTCCAATGACAGGTCCAGTCCATTTAACAGCTGATGATAAATCAGCGACCCTTCCTATATTAGTGTCAGAACAAACCCCAATGAATGTACTGGGAAGGGATGCTCTATGCAAAATGGGCATACAAATGAAGTGCTCTCCTGAAGGGGTAACGGGACTAAAACCTACAAATGGTAATGACAAAAGGAACAGCAAATATGTATTGGTTAGGAGAAATGAAGATACAAATAGATAAAACTGTAGTGGGGAATGTTTATCCAGGCTCAGATACCTGAAGCTGATTGATTTTGCTCTGAGTATCACTGCACAATGCAGTATGACCCGTAACAAGATAATTTATTAGAACAACTTTGGATAATAAATGCAAATGGAAAATCAGTACCAATTATGTCCCAGTACATAATTATAGGGAAACAGGGAGCAGCAATGGATGTAGAGGACAGGGATGATTCATACTGTGGAAACATTGTATAATATTTCTGATTCCGTTCCACACATTACATTGCTAGTAAATAAGGGAGCTATAGAAAATGATTTAGGTCCATGATGAAACAAGCAAAAATAAGCAAGTGGAACAAAACAGACTATCCACTCATAAAGCCTTGATTAAAATACTGCCAACAACAGTAATGAATGGGGACCCAAAGGAGGTAGAAGTTAGAGCTAACCAACAAGTAGAATCAGGAGAAGGGATAGCACCAGATAACCAGCAGAAGCAGGAAATAGAACAAACACTTACCAAGTAGAATTAGGAGAAGGGATAGCACCAGATAACCAGCAGAGGCAGGAAATAGAACAAACACTTACCAAGTAGAATTAGGAGAAGGGATAGCACCAGATAACCAGCAGAGGCAGGAAATAGAACAAACACTTACCAAGTAGAATTAGGAGAAGGGATAGCACCAGATAACCAGCAAAGGCAGGAAATAGAACAAACACTTACCAGAAGGGGTGTCACAACATGACACAGACGTTGGAGTAGTGAAATCAGCAAGTCCTGTAAGCATTAAATTAAAACCAGATGCTAAACACCCCTGAAAAGACCAATATTATAGGAAACCAGAAGCTGAGGGAAGGCATAAGCATATTGACTATTGAGGGGCTGATAAAAGCAGGGGTATTAATAGAAACACAGAGCTGCTACAATACAGCTCTATTGCCAGTCCTTAAAGCAGATGGAAAGAAATGGAGACTGGTACATGTCTTAAGAGCAATAAATTACATAGCACAGGACTGGCTTGCGGAAGTTCCAAACCCTTACACGCTGCTGATCAATGTTCCCCCAGATGCCAAGTACCTTACAGTGATTGATTTTTGTGGAGCTTTTTTTAGTGTGCCCCCGGCGGAGGAGTGCAGACATCTGTTTGCGTTTACGTACAAATAAAAAAAAGTCTGAAGTCTACATACACCTTAGCCAAATACATTTACAATTTTCACAATTCCTGACATTTAATCCTAGTACAAACTCAGTCTTAGGTCAGTTAGGATAAACACTTTATTTTAAGAATGTGAAATGTCAGAATAATAGTAGAGAGAATTATTTATTTAAGCTTTTATTTCTTTCATCACATTCCAAGTGGGTCAGAAGTTTACATACACTCAATAAGTTTTTGGTAGCATTGCCTATAAATTGTTTAACTTGGGTCAAACATTTCAGGTAGCCTTCCACAAGCTTCCCACAATAAGTTGGGTGAATTTTGGCCCATTCCTCCTGACAGAGCTGGTGTAACCGAGTCAGGTTTGTAGGCCTCCTTGCTCGCACCACTTTTTCAGTTCTGCCCACAAATTTTCTATGGGATTCAGGTCAGGGCTTTGTGATGGCCACTCCAATACCTTGACTTTGCCACAACTTTGGAAGTATGATTGGGGTCATTCTCCATTTGGAAGACCCATTTGCAAACTAGCTTTAACTTCCTGACTGATGTCTTAAGATGTTGCTTCAATATATCCACGTAATTTTCCTCCCTCATGATGCCATCTATTTTGTGAAGTGCACCAGTCCCTCCTGCAGCAAAGCACCCCCACAACATGATGCTGCCACCCCTGTGCTTCACAGTCTGGATGGTGTTCTTCAGCTTGCAAGCCTTCCCCTTTTCCTCCAAACATAACAATGGTCATTATGGCCAAACAGTTCTATTTTTGTTTCATCAGACCAGAGGACATTTCTCCAAAATGTACGATCTTTGTCCCCATGTGCAGTTGCAAACTGTAGTCTGGCTTTTTTTTTTATGGCGGTTTTGGAGCAATGGCTTCCTCCTTGCCGAGAGTTCATTCAGGTTATGTCGATATATGACTCGTTTTACTGTGGATATAGATACTTTTGTACCTGTTTCCAGTAAGGAGAGAGTATAAGTCTGACCCCAAGGTCTATTTGGATGCAATAGGACAACCTAGAGGAATCCCCAGGGAATACAAAGCAAGAGATGAGGTTAAATCAGGATTTGAATATTTCTCTGGATAGCATCAAACAAAAATCCAGAATGGATTAATTATATTTACTATAACCAACAAAGATTCATTAATTATACAGACTATGCATTGACAGTGTTGGGAGAAGAAGTACAGGCCACAAGCAGAATGACATGGCAGAACAGGCAGTCCTTGAATTGGCTCTTAGCAGAAAAAGGTGGAGTTTGTGTTATGTTTGGAGATGAATGCTGCATCTTCATCCCCAATAACACCGCCCCAGATGGTTCATTTACTAAGGCAATGACCAAGCTGAAAGGACTACGACAGGAAGTAAAGGTCAATGCTGGACATGATTCCCATGCCTGGGACTGGTTGGACTGAATCCTGGGAAAATGGGGAGCAATGTTTGCAAAAATGGCAATCATGATAGGTGTCGCACTAGTGGTGATGGGAGTGGTATTCGGTTGTGTTTTGCCTTTACTGAAATCTCTCCTGATCCAAAAAGACAGTCCTTACCAACCCACCTGTGGAGGTGTACACTGTCCCTGGAGCTCCAGGACAATACACCAACAAACAGGGAAAACCATGTAATGCTAAAGGAGGACCTTTGGACTGTCCATTTGGAAATCCTGCATGGTTATGGGGAGTGGCTCCAGGGGGAGGTGTGGCTTGTCGTACCTATCAACAACAACAACAATTGTTAGAGACTGAAATAGATGGTTAACTTCCTGACATATATCCAGTTCCGGACTATGTCAAGGATAATGAGGATCCTGATCACAGGTTTCAACAGAATGTAGGAGCACATTGGCACCAACAGTGCCCTAAAAGAGGGTATTGTAAGTGGTGCCCAATGGGATGGAAAGAAAGAGATGGATATTATCATTATATTGAACCATTGGATTGTGCAATGTGTCAAAGGGGTGATTGCCCATTGTATTGTGATGAATAGTGTGTTTAGTGAATATACATATATTCAGTATATCAATTGTTGAATGATACTATAAATGATGTTAGACCTTCTGAGAATTTGTTTTGTCTAAACATGTATGTAACATAGGGTTTTTCCGGTTACAAGAGTCCACGGACCATGCCTTTAATCCTCCGACATGTTTAACGCTTATGCTAAAATGGTTGTTGGAGAGGTGTCCTTGAGGGAGGGCCACATGTTTCGGTGTCATATTGAGAATGATGTTATAAGGGTTTATGAGGTTGAGTTGATTGTTTTTATTGTATTCTACATAACTGAGAACCTTGGGCAAGGCAAAGCAATGCATGCGCATGCTTATACACAGTGTGTTAAAGGACAATTGGCTGGATCTTTTACTTCTTTCTAGCTATATGTGAAAGGAGAGGTTTGGTCCTGATTCCCCAGTATGGGTGAGGAAGAGGAGCAACGGTCGATAAGGAGAAAGGGAGGCAGATTGCCTCCATAGCAATACATACAGAAGGTGCTTCTCCTTCTCAATTGTACTGGATCAAATTTAAGGGTTGGGACGTAAGTCCCAAAGGGGGGAATATATGGGTGCTTTCTGTTAAGAGAATGTGTTTCTTGTTAAAAGGCTGAACAGCTCTAAAAGGGAGTAACCAAAGGCACTATGTGTAATCCTGGGATTAAGTGTATTTATTTGTATAATTCTATAATGGCCTATAGTTATCTGTACTTAATCCTAGAATGGCCCGTAGTAATATTATAGTCCAATAATGGCATGTAGCAATCTTATAATTGCCTATAGTAGTCTGTACTTATTATTTTCTGGAAATAATGTATAGGTGCGCCATCAATATAATTGATCCAAGGAACTAGGGGGGAGGGTAAACCCCACCTAGAGGAAAGAACTTAGATTTGGAAACAATGGTGGAGTAAAGCCGAGGGGATATGGTTATTAGCATAAAGTGGAGGGACTATGAAACTTGAATAAGCATGAAACTGTATAAAAAAAGAGTGGACTGAAACTGAGTCCGGCAGTTGGTCAATGGACCAACTCAGCTTGTTACTTTGAAATAAAGTCTATTTGAATTCACAGGCTCCGGTATCTGAGAGATATGAATTGAACCAATATTTCCACAACGTTAGCAAGTTTGGTAGGCTACTACTGATCATCAGCAGCATCAGAGCTTGGAGAAGCCTAGTTACCGTGACTAAACGGTCACGTGGAATTTGACTGCGTTCATGGCTCGTGACTACTGGTGTGCTGTGGTGGCAATACAGTCATCATAATAGCCCTAGTATGAAATGCTTGACAGCTTTTTTAATAAAGTGTTAATCTCCACCGAAAGCATAAATAAGCAGCTAACCTGAGGAAAGTGGCGTTCACTTATCAGTTGTACACCCAGCATTGGAGATAAAATGTAGAACAAAAATGCCCTCATTCCCAAAGTGTATTTCAGTGCTCAGGCTAACATGGAGTCATTGTAGATGGTGTATGCTAAGCCAGGAATATATCTTCGCCTTCGGAGGAGCTGCAATACTTATTCACTGAAGTAGAATGGGAAGCTTAGACGCGATTAGACTACTACGGTTGCATGGTAATGACAACTTGTGCCCTCTGTCACAGTACAGGAATCCCCCCAAAAAACTGCTTTTGACAAGAAAAAAAATCCTAATCTTGCTCTTCACCCTCTTCTTTTGGGAGCCTTTCCCTTGCTGATCCAAGTTAGGGAGTAGAATTGGACTTCTCGGTCTATTCAACTGTGCAGCACTTTTTGAAAAAGTGAATGTGGTTTGAGAGTTTGCAATTACATTTTTCAAGCGGTATCCAATAATATAAAGGCGTTTTCTTTACTTTTAAATATATGGATGAGTGCAGAAAGTGAGAACCAGGACACAACTAGAGATAAAGACATGGATAACCGTATAAGTGTATGTATGCCTACAGTATATAGAGAACTGAAAGTAGGCAGGTGATTGTGCTGGGCCAGTTTGTACAGAGTCAGTAGCTGAGGTGTGGATGGGTGCATCGGGACTCACCAGCCCCTCCTGGCTGCCTCCCGTCGTTCTCTCCACATTCAGGTGCTCATCCGACCCCTTCAACTTCCACACCTAAGGCCAAACACAAAATAACAGAGAACTCAGTACATGGTCATGTTCAGTAGGTTGGGAAATGGAAAGATACTACCTGAACTTGTCCAATAAGAAAAGTTATTTATGTTTTCCATTACAAAACTATGTGCCCTACTGAACATGACCCAGATGCAAAACGGATTAAGTTTCATCCTTCCGCTGTTAACTAGGCGGCTCACTACTATACAGTAGGTTCTGAATCTCTACTGTTTCCTCCACAACCCAGTGACTTCCAAACCAGGCTGTCAAGGCCACAGCAGAGATCCAGAGGATGGGATAACTCCATCATGAGGCTAACACTCCACTGGCTCCACTGTCAAATGGAGAACCAATGTACCCCAGACAGACAGTGCAGAGACAGCACAGACCAACAACAGGGCTGAACTGGAGCGCCAGAGATACCAACATACCAAGAGAGCAGGAGTCCATAACTAGCCATACTTCTGCAAATTCAAAACATTCCCAAATCAAGTCTACATTGGCACAGGCTGAAAACAAACTCATTTACATAAGGAAAACAGGTCTTTTGGATTGTCTTTTTGACAGGAAACAGGAAGAATATTTCTGAGAGTTCCTGTGCCACGAGGCAAGGGTGGAGGAAATGGGGGTGATGCATCATGGGAGAAAGAGAGAGGAGATGCAGACAGACAGAGAGCGCATTGATTGTAGACCGCTGCGGTGCACTCACACAATCAGTCTGAGGACATGGAAAGATGGTGGTGGTGGGGGGGGATAGAAACACAGCACTGAAGAATAGGCTACTTGCTGAAACATTTTCCAACAAAGACAACACAATATGCTGGAGTAGAATTAAAAAACAAAACACTCTGGTGGCAGTCCTGAATCACTATGACCTCGATGTGAATGACTTTCCCCACACAAAAGCTTTTGAAATCAAAAAGGTTTCCCTTTAAAAGCCATTGCCAGGTGGCACGTACCCAGGTTACCTCTTACACCCAAGCAGAGAAACAAGGAAGATAATGTATTCAAAGGGAATAAATAGCTGACTCATAAGGCCTACTGTAGCAGCTGCAGGTCCCTATGTGAGTCCATAACCAGCCATACTTCAGCAAATGATATACACTCCTCAAATCAAGTCTACATTGGCACTGGCTGAACATCAACTAATTTACATTAGAACATTTTTCTTTCTTTTTTTTACAGGAAACACAGTGCCACGAGGCATGGGTGGAGGAAATGGGGGTTATGCATCATGGGAGAGAGAGAGAGAAGATGCAGACAGACATAGAGGGCATTGAATGTAAACTGCTGCGGTGCACTCACACAATCAGTCTGAGGACATGGAGAGATGGTGCGGGGGGGGGGGGGCGAGCGAAGGAAAATAAGAAAAAAACAGCACTACACAGTATGCTGAAGAATAAGCCATTTGCTGAAACATTTTCTTACAAAAACACAATGTGATGTAGTAGAATTTAAAAAACTAAACTTAAGGTGGCAGTCCTGAATCACCACGACCTCGATGTGAATATGACTTTCACAGACTTTCCCACACAAAAAGGGTTTATAGGTTTGGAATGGTTCCCCTTCAAAGCTATTGCCAGGTGGCAAGTACCCAACTTCGCTCTCACACTCAAACAGGCAGAGAATCAGGGATGGTACTGTACTCAAAGTGAGTAGCTGTCTCACATAAGGCCAACTGTAGCAGCTGCAGAGCCCTATGGGAGGAGATGGAAGGAGAGTTAGAGGGGTAGCGGTGGGAGGAGCAGGTGTACGTGGGGTGCCAAGATAAGATGGGATCTAATAGAGAGGATCATTCTGCGAGGTGATGGTATTCATGTCTACAGAAAGCACTGTGCCTTCAGAAAGTATTCACACCCCTTTACTTTGACCACATTTTGTTGTGTTACAGCCTGAATTTAAAATGGATTACATTTACATTTTGTGTCACACAATACCCCATAACGTCAGAGTGGAATTATGTTTTTAGAAATGTTTACAAATTAATAAAAAATGAAAGCTGAAATATCTTGAGTCAGTAAGAATTCAACCCCTTTGTTATGGCAAGCCTAAATACGTTTAGGAGTGAAATGTGGCTTAAAAACGCAATACATTGCATGGGCTCTGTATGCAATAATACATGATTTTTGAATGACTACCTCTCTGTACCCCAAATATAATGCACAATCTGTAACATCCCGCAGTTGAGGAGTAAATTTCAAACACAGATTTAACCACAAAGACCCAGGGAAGTTTTCCAATGCCTTGAAAGGGGCATTTATTCATAAAAGGGGGAAAAATTAAAAAGCAGACATTGAATATCCCCTTTGAGCATTGTAAAGTTATTAGTAACACTTTGGATGGTGTATCAATACACCCAGTCACTACAAAGATACATGCATCCTTCCTAACCGAGTTGCCGGAGAGGAAGGAACTGCTCAGGGATTTCACCATGAGGCCAATGGTGAGTTTAATGGCTGTGATAGGAGAAAACTGAGGATGGATCAACAACATTGTAGTTACTCCACAATACTAACCTAAATGACAGAGTGAAAAGAAGGAAGCCTGTACAGAATTATTTTTTTAATTTTTTTTAAATGCACCCAGTTTGTATTAAGGCACTAAAGTATGTGGCAAATAAATTCACTTTATGTCCTGAATACAAAATGTTGTGTTGTGTCAGATTTGCCCCAAACATATCACTGAGTACCACTCTTCTTATTTTCAAGCATGGTGGTGGCTGCATCATGTTATGGGTATATAGAATAACTAACTTCAAAGTAATGACTCAGGTCGTCAGATGAAAGCTTATTTTTAGTAATAATACTGGTTCACTTGTACATAGCTGACGCTATCTCTTAGTTTTTTTTTTATATATATATTTTTACTTCCGGTCGCAAGGCATTCTGGTACTTGCGGTCAATAGGGTAATTTAATACATAAGTAGTATGTACATAGTTCTCTCAATATCCATCACATGAATTCTAATACAATTACTCTTGTACATATGTAAAGAATTGTAAAAGAAACATATCTTTAGATACAGCTCAATGAATTAACTGTATACATTAACTCTGTAACCCATTTAAGCTACAACATCCTGTGTTCATCTACATCTCTAAGCAGTTTATCAACTGAATAGGTCTCCTCAACAAAGTCCCTGGGGCAGTTCGAACTGAACATGACTTAACTAGGCCATCTCGGCCTGGAAACAGTTCCCCAAACTTCCCTAGTTTCCAGGCTTGTCTAGGTGTGTTATCTTCTCCGATGATTGCAACGTCCCTCACTTTCAGTGGGGTGGGCTGTGGTGTGTCACAGCGGTGCGCTGACTTTAGATCCAGCAAGTAGTCTCTTCACCAGCTGTTCCAGAAGCTGGTCCCAAGTCTCTGCCTGTACTTCCCATCTGCTTGCCATTTCCTCCTTGTTGAGCTTTGGGTGCCGAGTTTTCTGCCTTGAACAGTTCGTCAGCAGTCAGTCCACCTTGCATCTTCATGTTTGTATGAGCATTGGCTATGAATCTCTTTATCCAGGCGGTCACTCAACACTCTTCAGTTTGCTGTACCTTTCAAGCTCCAACACGGGTTCAGTGATGTCTGTGCTGTTTGATGTGAGCTGTACAGTCACCAGGTCACTGGACTTGAGTTCTGCATCCACCTCCTCTGGATCCTTGTCGTCATCAGTCTCCTCCGACTAATGGGGTGATGTCAGAATGCTTGGGTCCGTTCCACCATAGCTGGGTCTGTGTCAAGTTTTGAACAGTTTGTCCTCTTGTAGGGATGTCGGCTGGATTTATTTTCCCTTCCATATGTGACCATGACTCTGGATTGGTCAAGAACTGGATCTCTGGCACTCTGTTTGCGACAAACTGTTTACATTCGTGAGCTGCAAATCCAATCATAGAGTCTGTCCACATTTAGATCCGTTTTTTTTTCATTTTCAGTGTGGTCATGAGTTTTTTTGCTATTCTCGCTCCAATCACAGCTCCCATGAGCTCCAGGCGTGGCAGCGTAATTTTCTTGAGTGGGGCTACCCTAGACTTTGATGTGACTAGACTTGTCATTGTTCCTCTGTCTTGTGATTCACCTTGCATGTAAGCTACAGCACTGTAAGCCCTTTCATTTGCGTCACAGAACACGTGTAGTTTCAGTGTGTGACTAGTTCTGAACACTACGGTTGCCATTCTTATGTCAGTACAGATGGTCACTTCATCCCAGCTGAGCCCTCTCTCCCACATTTACTGGAGCATTTACTTGACCCTGATGTTGAAGGGGATCAGGAAGCAAAGAGGTTTGAAGATGCGTGCAAGAATACTTCTCATCTGGTCCCGGTCTCCACACTAAACCTAAAGCTTTGAGCACTACTCCTTGTGTTTCTAGCATCAACGGGTGGTATAAGTTGTCGTACTCCCCTCCCATTTTGTTTTCAGTTCAGGAGAGTTAGTCATCCCCTTGCAGAGGTCTGTGCCTGCAGTCGACACCATTCGTTTTGCAGTTGTCACAAAGTAAGCCTCTTCAACATCGTGTGAACTTGCAATGAAGTCATCTACATAGTGACTTCTGGTTGTTCTGTTTCATATTGTTTCAGGTGCTTCCTGATTGTAGCTGCCAGCAAGAATGGAGGAGTGCAAGAATAGCACTCTGTTCACCCTCAGCACGCGCAGCTCCTCTTTCTTTTCTCCCATTGGTGGGCATGTGAGCCACAGGAATCTCACAACGTTCGTCTCTCTCTGCTTTGGATGTCTGCAGGAAAGCCTTCTTGATGTCTGCCATGAATGCGATCTCATGTAGTCTGAAATTATCTGAACGCTGAGCAGATCCGGATTCAGGTTCGGTCCTGTGAGTAGACAGTCATTGAGGGATGGACAGCCATCGTCATGGGACGAGACATCAAACACCACTCTGTTTTGTCGTCACCTTGTCCTCCCGGAGTACTGCGTTGTGAAGTAAGTAGTATTTCATGTTGTTTGCGCTTGATGCATTGTCCTTGGTCACATCCTATGCCATATCCTGTTGTAAGTAGTCCTCCACAACTTCATTGTATCTGCGGTACAAAGTCACACCCTTCTTCAGTCTTTTCTTCAGACCTTCAAACCGTTTCTTGGAGATTTTATAGTTGTCTAGGAGTTCTGGCATTTCTTGTTTACATGGCAACTCCACATGGTCTAGTCCATCTTTGAAGGTGGTTGTTCTCTCGAACCTCTGTAGAGCCTCATTTACCTCTGGATTCTGTGTTGTTTTCTCGCTGGTGATACCCAGAGACTCAAGCTCCCAGAGTGCATGCAGTTGCTTGAAGTCTAGTGTGTCTTCATCAAGTGGGATGAACATGCATATTGCCTCGGCGACACTTGACATGGACACGGATCCCTGCACCTACCATCCAAAGGTGCTCTCTAAAGCAACCAGTGTCTCGGTCAGTCGCTCCACTCGGCCTGATACCATCTGCCAGTAGTAGTCTGCTCCTATCAGGACAGAGAGTTCAGGATCATTGTCATCTCCTGGAAAGTCTGCGAGCTGCAGTCCCTTTCTATTGAGCTCATGTTGAATCTGTTCACCAGGAACCTTCATCACAGCTGTGCACACTTGTGGGGTTTTTCAATTGCCTCTCTCTCTATTCTCTGCTGTTTGTCCCAGACATTCTCTTCAATGTGTTCTGTTAGGACTTTGCTGGAGCAGAAGTTGGGAGGTTCACAAGGTTCACATGTATGAAGCTTCTCTGACTGCCTCCATCTAATAAGCAACGAGCCATCTTACTGCCCAATGGGCCTTCTACCCATGCCTTTGCCGTTTGTAGCAACACAGTGTTCTGTCCATCTGTTTTCATCTTCACTAAGTGGGGAATAACTGAGGAAACAACAGCTTCTGCAGAAAGAATAGGGGTTGCACCTCCCTCCTCTTACTGGTACACACAGTAAGATAATTATGCTGTGTGTTTGTCCTAAACATACAAAGCATCTTCAAATTTTCTTTAGTCTCTCTTTTTCTCTTTGTGTGCAGCAATATTGTGGTCTGTGCAGTTTTTGGATTTGTGGTC
Source organism: Oncorhynchus kisutch (assembly GCF_002021735.2). Lineage (NCBI taxonomy): Eukaryota > Metazoa > Chordata > Actinopteri > Salmoniformes > Salmonidae > Oncorhynchus > Oncorhynchus kisutch. Next base: position 40,313,697 of record NC_034190.2, on the reverse strand, counting down.
TACAATGTCACAGAATAGACAGTTTTGTTCCTACTGCCTGGTTGTGTGCAGTGCCGCAGTAGATGGCATGTTGGGTCATTTTGTTTTCATTTCATTGGAGAAGCATGACTTGTTCCATGGTTTGCTCTCTTTCTGTTGGTTGCATGTTCTTGGTCATCTCCCTGGTCTGAACCTCTTTCTGTTGGTTGCATGTTCTTGGTCATCTCCCTGGTCTGAACCTCTTTCTGTAGGTTGCATGTTCTTGGTCATCTCCCTGGTCTGAACCTCTTTCTGTTGGTTGCATGTTCTTGGTCATCTCCCTGGTCTGAACCTCTTTCTGTAGGTTGCATGTTCTTGGTCATCTCCCTGGTCTGAACCTCTTTCTGTAGGTTGCATGTTCTTGGTCATCTCCCTGGTCTGAACTTCTTTCTGTAGGAAACAGACTATCCTCTACTCCCCTCTGATGACTATAGTCAAGAGCTATGTTCTGGAATCATCTGCAGTAAGATTGGGCATAGTAGACACTACACCCAGTGATTCTAAGATCCTAATCTGAATTTCACATTCATCATATAGCTGCCTTAATGCATTTATGTCAGAGGATTTCCTTACAAGAGTGAGATTCAGCAGCTTTGACATGTGAGCAGTAATCACTTTGTCATCACCGTGCGTTCCGTACCTATACCGTGGGACTCCCATCCTCCTCAATTGTTCAAGTCACCAGCCTCCAATGGTCAATAGTGTAATCCAATAATAATAATAACCAATACAACAGAAATACGTACATAGTTCTCTCAATCTTCATCACGTGAATTCTAATTAAATGACTCTTGTAAAGAACTGTAAATGAAAAATAGTTTTAGATACAGATCAATGAATTAACTGTAAACATTAACTCTGTAAACCATTTAAGGTAGAACACAGTATTCTTTTCTTTGGCAAGAACTAAGAAGTTTTTTAGGATACAAATACATGGAATAGAGCTGAGCACAGAAGAGAGCTAAACACAGTCCGCTTTCCAAGACACTTGGGAACTCACCTTTCAGCAGGACAATAACCTAAAACACAAGGCCAAATAGACACTGAAGTAGCTTACCAAGGCAACACTGAAATGTGGCCTAGTTACAGTTTAGACTTAAAATTGGCTTGAATATCTATGGCAAGACTTGAAAATAGCAATGATCAACAACCAACTTGACAGAACTTACCCAAAACGACTCACAGCTGTAACTGCTACTAAGGTGATTCTAACATGTACTGACTCAGGGGTGTGAATACTTATGTAAATGAGATATTTTTGTATTTCATTTTCAAAAATGTGCTAAAATGTGTCATTATGGGGTATTGCGTGTAGATGGGTGAAACAAAACAAATCTAAATTAATACATTTTGAATTCAGGTTGTAACACAACAAAACGTGTAGTAAGTCAAGGGTACTGAATACCCTGCATTCGGGAAGGTATTCAGACTACTTGACTTACAGCCTTACTTTAAAATGTATTTTAAAAAATGTAAAAATCCCCTCATCAATCTACACACAATACCACATAATTACAAAGTAAAAACAGCTTTTTAAATGTTTTCAAATTAAGATTACCAGTCAAAAGTTTGGACACCTACTCATTCAAGGGTTTTTCTTCATTTTTACTATTTTCTACATTGTAGAATAATAGTGAAGACCTCAAAAGTATGAAATAACACATGAAATCATATAGTAAACAAACAAAAAAAAGTGTTAAACAAATAAAAACGTATATTTCAGATTCTTCAAAGTAGCCACCCTTTGCCTTGATGACAGCTTTGCACACTCTTAGCATTCTCTCAACCAGCTTCACCTGGAATGCTTTTCCAACATTCTTGAAGGAGTTCCAACATATGCTGAGCACTTGTTGGCTGCTTTTCCTTCACTCTGCAGTCCAACTCATCGCAAACCATCTCAATTGGTTGAGGTCGGGTGATTGTGGAGACCAGGTCATCTGATGCAGCACTCAATCACTCTCCTTCTTGGTCAAATAGCCCTTACACAGCCTGGAGGTGTGTTGGGTCATTGTCCTGTTGAAAAACAAATGATAGACCCACTAAGCGCAAACCAGATGGGATGGCGTATTACTGAAAAATGCAGTGGTACCCATGCTGCTTAAGTGTGCCTTGAATTCTAAATAAATCACTGACAGTGTCACCAGCAAAGCACCTCCACACCACCATACCACCACACCTCCTCCTCCATGCTTCATGGTGGGAACTCGTTGCTCGTGTTTCTTGGCCCAAGCAAGTCTCTTCTGCTTATTGGTGCCCTTTAATAGTGGTTTCTTTGCAGAAATTCAACCATGCAGTCTACTCTGAACATTTGATGTTGAGATGTGTCTGTTACTTGAACTCTGTGAAGCATTTATTTGGGCTGCAATTTCTGAGGATGGTAACTTTAATGAACTTATCCTCTGCAGCAGTGGTAACTCTGGGTCTTCCTTTCCTGTGGCGGTCCTCATGAGAGCCAGTTTCATCATAGGGCATTGATGGTTTTTGCGACTGCACTTGAATAAATTTACAAAGTTTTTGAAATTTTCCAGATTGACTGACCTTCATGTCCCTCTTTGGGCTGCAATCCCGTTAACGGGATGATATGATAACAGCCAGTGAAAGTGCAGGGCGCCAAATTCAAAACAACAGAAATCTCATACAAATTCCTCAAACATACATGTAACTTATACCGTTTTAAAGGTTGTTAATCCCACCACAGTGTCCGATTTCAAATAGGCTTTACGGCGAAAGCACCACAAACGATTATGTTAGGTCACCACCAAACCACAATAAAAACAGCCATTTTCCCAGCCAAAGAGAGGAGTCACAAAAAGCACAAATAGAGATAAAATGTATCATCATCAGATGACACTCATAGGACTTCATATTACATAATACATGTGTTTTGTTTGATAAAGTTCATATTTATATAAAAAAATCTGAGTTTACATTGGCGCATTACATTCACTAGTTCCAAAAACATCCAGTGATTTTGCTTAGCCACATCGAGTCAACATAAATGTAGATGATAATACAAGTTATACACATGGAATTATAGATATACCTGTCCTTAATGTAACCGCTGTGTCAGATTTTATTTTTTTTACTTTATGGAAAAAGCAAACCATGCAATAATCTGAGACGGCGCACAGAACAATCAAGTCAAATTACCCGCCATGTTGTGGTCAACATAAACCATAAATTACATGCTAAATATTCCCTTACCTTTGATGATCTTCATCAGAATGCACTCCCAGGAATCCCAGGTCCACAATAAATGCTTGATTTGTCCGATAATGTCCGTTATTTATGTCAAATTAGCTACTTTTCTTAGCGCGTTTGGTACACCTATCCAAACGCTGGAGCTGGTAAACCATTTTTTCGGACAAAATCTTCAAGAAGTTATATTACAAGTTGAAGAAACATTTCAAACTAAGTACAGAATCAATCATTAGGATGTTTTTATCATAAATCTTCAATAAAGTACCACCTGGAGAATTCCTTTGTGTCTTGAGGAGGAACAGAACGCAGGAAGATATCATGAGTTATGCGTGTGACCTGGAACTGGCTCTCTGCCAGTAGTCTGACTCATTCCCCTCTCGTTCAGTCCCACAACACAGTAGAAGCCTCATTCAAATCTAGTGGAAGCCTTAAGAAGTGAATCTTCATCTTCATCTTCATTCATATCTCAAGGGGATTTCAATAGGGAATGGGTTGAATATATACCAACCTCAGATTTCTCACTTCCTGTTTGGATTTGTTCTCAGGTTTTTGCCTGCCATATGAGTTCTGTTATACTCACAGACTATATTCTCTATACCCCCTACCTTGTCACAACACAACTGATTGACTCAAATGCATTAAGAAGGAAAGAAATTCCTAAAGGCACACCTGTTAATTGAAATACATTCCAGATGACTACTTCATGAAGATGTTTGAGAGAATGCCAAGAGTGTGCAAAGCTGTCATCAAGGCAAAGGGTAGCTACAGTGGGGCAAAAAAGTATTTAGTCAGCCACCAATTGTGCAAGTTCTCCCACTTAAAAAGATGAGAGAGGCCTGTAATTTTCATCATAGGTACACTTCAACTATGACAGACAAATTGGAAGATAAAAAATCCAGAAAATCACATTGTAGGATTTTTTATGAATTTACTTGCAAATTATGGTGGAAAATAAGTATTTGGTCACCTAAAAACAAGCAAGATTTCTGGCTCTCACAGACCTGTAACAGAGGCTCCTCTGTCCTCCACTCGTTACCTGTATTAATGGCACCTGTTTGAACTTGTTATCAGTATAAAAGATAATAATCCTGCAGTGCCAGACTTGTCCCCCTGCTTAAGCCAGTATATGTCCAGGCCCGTCTGAAGTTTGCTAGAGAGCATTTAGATGATCCAGAAGAAGATTGGGAAAATGTCATATGTTCAGATGTTCAGACTTTTTGGTAAAGAATGCTGAGTTGCATCCAAAGAACACCATACCTACTGTGAAGCAAGGGGGTAGAAACATCATGCTTTGGGGCTGTTTTTCTGCAAAGGGACCAGAACGACTGATCCGTGTAAAGGAAAGAATGAATGGGGCCATGTATCGTGAGATACATCACCAAGGCATTGAAGATGAAACGTGGCTGGGTCTTTCAGCATGACAATGATCCCAAACACACCGCCCGGGCCTAGCCAGTCTCCAGATCTCAACCCCATAGAAAATCTTTGGAGGGAGTTGAAAGTCCGTGTTGCTCAGCAACAGCCCCAAAACATCACTGCTCTAGAGGAGATCTGCATGGAGGAATGGGCCAAAATACCATCAACATTGTGTGAAAACCTTGTGAAGACTTACAGAATACGTTTGACCTCTGTCATTGCCAACAGAGGGTATATAACAAAGTATTGAGATAAACTTTTGTTATTGACCAAATACTTATTTTCCACCATAATTTGCAAATAAATTCATAAAAAATCCTACAATGTGATTTTCTGGATTTTTTTTCTAATTTTGTCTGTCATAGTTGAAGTGTACCTATGATGAAAATTACAGGCCTCTCATCTTTTTAAGTGGGAGAACTTGCACAATTGGTGGCTGACTAAATACTTTTTAGCCCCACTCTACTTCGAAAAATGTGTTTAACACTTTTTTGGTTACTACATGATTCCATGTGTTATTTCATAGTTTTGAGGTCTCCCCTATTATTCTACAATGTAGAAAATAGTAAAAATACATTTTAAACCTTGAATGAGTAGGTTTGTCCAAACTATGGACTGGTACTGTATTTATATATTTTTTAAATGGAAATATCACATTAACGTAAGTATTCAGATCCTTTACTCAGTACTTCGTTGAAGCTCCTTTGGCAGTGATTACAACCTTGAGTCTTCTTGGTTATGACGCTACAAGCTTGGCACACATGTATTTGGGGCATTTCTCCCATTCTTCTCTGCATATCTTCTCAAGCTCGGTCAAGTTGGATGGGGAGCATCACTGCACAGCTATTTTCAGGTCTTTCCAGAGACTTTAGATCAGGATCAAGTCCAGGCTCTGGCTGGGCCACTCAAGAACATTCAGAGACTTGTCCCGAAGCCACTCCTGTGTTGTCTTGGCTGTGTGCTTAGGGTCATTGTCCTGTTGGAAGGAGAACCTTTGCCCCAGTCTGAGTGCTTTGGAGCAGGTTTTCATCAAGGATCTCTGTACTTTGCTCCGTTCATCTTTTCCTTGGTCCTTCCACTGGTCTTCCAATCCTTGCCGCTGAAAAACATCCCTACAGCATGATGCTGCCACCATCATGCTTCACTGTATTCATGGTGCCAGGTTTCCTCCAGACATAACACTTGGCATTCATGGTCTGACAGTCCTTTAGGTGCCTTTTGGCAAACTCCAAGAGGGTTGTCAGTGGCTCCCGTCTGGCCACTCTACCATAAAGGCCTGATTGGTGGAGTGGTGCAGAGATGGTTGTCCTTCTGGAAGGTTCTCCCATCTCCATAGAGTAACTTTGGAGCTCTGTCAGAGTGACTAGGGTTCTTGGTCACCTCCCTGACCAAAGCCCATTTTCCCCGATTGCTCAGTTTGGCCAAGTGGCCAGCTCTAGGAAGAATCTTGGTGGTTACAGACTTCTTCCATGTAAGAATGATGGGGGCCACTGTGTTCTTGGGGACCTTCAATACTGCACACATTTTTGGTACCCTTCCCTAGATCGTTGCCTCGACACAATCCTGTCTCTGAGCTCTACGGACAATTCCTTTGACCTCATGGCTTGGTTTTTGCTCTGACATGCACTGTCAACTGTGGGACCTTTTATAGACAGATGTGTGCGCCTTTACAAATGATGTCCAATGAATTTAATTTACCACAGGTAAATGGAAACAGGATGCACCAGAGCTTAATTTTGAGTCTCATAGCAAAGGGTCTGAATACTTATGTGAATAAGTTATTTAAGTTTTAAAATTTTAATACATTTGCAAACATTTCAAAAAATGTAACAGATTTTGCTGTGTCATTATGGGGTATTGTGTGTCGATTGAAGAGGAAAATCGACAAAGAATAAGGCTTATTCTATTTTAGAATAAGGCTGTAACGTACCTTCCGAATGCACTGTATATGAATGCTATCTATTTTTGGCTGCTGTGTGCATTGAGGCTGCAGGAAAGCTAAATATTTCCAAAATCCAACCACTATAGAAAAGAGCATTTGCTGTGTGCCAACAATGCACCCAACAAAAGCACAGTGGTTTGCGACAAAATTTCACAACCACAAAGCTGCTTTCTCAAACTACAGCCTTTCTCCCACTCCTGACCCCTACACTAATACCATAGTTGTCCATTCAAGCCCTTTGTCCAAAGCCATATTAACAGCAATTTCATTTCCTCCAAAGTGCCTGAACCCAAGTAATTATATAAATCTGAGCTGTGCTTACAGAGGACGGAAATGCCTGCGATGCGATTTGTAAACTCAGTGGTATATTCATCTCTAACTGGAAGTCAAGGCTTCCCTGTCACTGCACGGCTCTTCCTTAGGGACATATGCCAGGAGCTAGAGCTTAGTTGTGACTGCAGTGTGTGTGTACGCGTTGTAAACACCTTGGCACTGCTGTCGGAGTGGCGTCTGGCACATGCTTGGAGTTGGTTCATCCAGAATCGCTGCTCTTTGGCATTGGATGCTACGGAGAAACAAAAGGAGAGAATCAAATGTTCATTTCCGATAACCATCATCACAATGGGAGAAATAGGACATCATTACACAAGTTCATGGTCACGTCAATAGATGTGCAAAACATAATGACATACATTTTGTGATGACTATCACATTTCAGTCTGACACATTATCAACCAATGTGCTGTGTATTCTATTAAAAGTGTCAGGGTATGCATCGGTGTCTGTGTGAGGAGCTCTCACAGGCCCAAAGACGGCCTGCTATCCAAACACCAACCATGTAAAAAAGTGACTCACTGGTAGGGCTGTCGGTAGTCATGACCGCAGTAAAATTCCACGTGACCTCTTATGCAATCTGGACACGTGCTGGTAGTACCCAGCTAGCTAACGACCATCAGGTCGCTGATGGCCTGGTACTCAGGGCTCCATCGTCCCTCTAACCACTGACATCAATGCAAATGCTACCAAAAAACACAAACATTTACCATCAAAATAGTCCTGTGCTTTTAAAACTCACCTTACTGTGATTGATCAATATGAAGAAAGAAGTTCAACAACAGGCTGAAACTGAGTGGAAAACATGGTTGCTGTCAATATTGTTTCAAAGCCTAACACAACTAAATGGACAGAGCTTTCTAGGGCATATTAGAGCTCATGTACATACAGTTGAAGTCGGAAGTTTACATACACCTTAGCCAAATACATTTAAACTAAGTTTTTCACAATTCCTGACATTTTATCCTAGTTAAAATTCCCTGTCTCAGGTCAGTTAGGATCACCACTGTATTTTAAGAATGTGAAATGTCAGAATAATAGAGAGAATTATTTATTTCAGCTTTTATTTCTTTCATCACATTCCCAGTGGTCAGAAGTTTACATACACTCAATTAGTATTTGGTAGCATTGCCATTAAATTGTTTAACTTGGGTCAAATGTTTCGTTTTGGGTAGCCTTCCACAAGCTCCCCACAATAAGTTGGGTGAATTTTGGCCCATGCCTCCTGACAGAGCTGGTGTAACTGAGTCAGGTTTGTAGACCTTGCTCACACACACTTTTTCAGTTCTGCCCACACATTTACTATAGGATTGAGGTCAGGGCTTTGTGATGACCACTCCAACACACTGACTTTGCCACAACTTTGGAAGAATGCTTGGGGTCATTGTCCATTTGGAAGACCCATTTATGACCAAGCTTCCAAACTTCCTGACAGATGTCTTGAGATGTTTCTTCAATATATCCACAGTTTTCCCTCCCTCATGTTGCCATCTATTTTGTGAAGTGCACAAGTCCCTCCTGCAGCAAAGCACCCGCACAACGTGATGCTGCCACCCCCGTGCTTCACGTTTGGGATGCTGTTCTTCGTCTTGCAAGCATCCCCCTTTTTCCTCCAAACATAACAATGGTCATTATGGCCAAACAGTTCTATTTTTGTTTCATCAGACCAGAAGACATTTCTCCAAAAAGTACGATCTTTGTCCCCATGTGCAGTTGCAAACCGTAGTCTGGCGGTTTTGGAGCAGTGGCTGAGTGGCCTTTCATGTTATGTCGATATAGGACTCGTTTTACTGTGGATATAGATAATTTTGTACCTGTTTCCTCCAGCATCTTCACAAGGTTCTTTGCTGTTTTTCTGGGATTGATTTGCACTTTTCGCATCAAAGTAGATTCTCTCTATATCGACATAATCTCTCGGTCCTAGCTTTGATGCAACTGTACTGACCTCGGCTTCTGGATGATAGCAGGGTGGACAGGCAGTGGCTCGGGTGGTTGTTGTTCTTGATGATCTTTTTGGCCTTCATGTGACATCGGGTGGTGTAGGGGACCTGGAGAGCAGGTAGTTTGCCCCCGGTGATGCGTTGTGCAGACCTCACTACCCTCTGGAGAGCCTTACAGATGTGGGCGGAGCAGTTGCCGTACCAGGTGGTGATACAGCTCGTCAGGATGCTCTCGATTGTCCATCTGTAAAAGTTTGTGAGTGTTTTTGGTGACAAGCTAAATTTCTTCACCCTCCTGAGGTTGAAGAGGCGCTATTGTGCATTCTTCACCACGCTTCCTGTGTGAGTGGACCATTTCAGTTTGTCCATGATGTGTACGCCAACGAACTTAAAACTTTCCACTACTGATCCATCGATGTGGATAGGGGGATGCTCCCTCTGCTGTTTCCTGAAGTCCACGATCATCTCCTTTGTTTTGTTGACGTTGAGTGTGAGGCTATTTTCCTGACACCACACTCCGAGGGCCCTCACCTCCTCCCTGTAGGCCGTCTCGTCATTGTTGTTAAATCAGGCCTACCACTGTAGTGTCGTCTGTAAACTTGATGATTGAGTTGGAGGCGTGCATGGCCACGCAGTCATGGGTGAACAGGGAGTACAGGAGAGGGCTGAGAATGCACCCTTGTGGGGCCCCAGTGTTGAGGATCAGAGGGGTGGAGATGTTTCCTACCCTCACCACCTGTGGGCTGCCCATCAGAAAGTCCAGGACCCAGTTGCACAGGGCGGGATCGAGACCCAGTGTCTCGAGCTTAATGAGGAGTTGAGGGTACTATGGTGTTAAATGCTGAGCTGTATGTAATCGATGAACAGCATTCTTACGTAGGCATTCCTCTTGTCCAGATGGGTTAGGGCAGTGTGCAGTGTGATTGCGTTGTCTGTGGACCTATTGGGGCGGTAAGCAAGTTGGAGTGGGTCTAGGGTGTCAGGTAGGGTGGAGGTGATATGATCCTTGACTAGTCTCTCAAAGCACTTAATGATGACGGAAGTGAGTGCTATGGGGGGGATAGTCATTTAGCTCAGTTACCTTAGCTTTCTTGGGAACAGGAACAATGGTGGCCCTCTTGAAGCATGTGGGAACAGCAGACTGGGATAGGGATTGATTGAATATGTCCGTAAACACACCGCCCAGCTAGTCTGCGCATGCTCTGAGGACGCGGCTATTAGCTTGTTTGATTGCCTTGCGGATGGAATAGCTACACTGTTTGTATTCGGTCATGTTTCCGGTCGCCATGATTAAAAGCAGTGGTTCGCACTTTCAATTTTGCTGTGATGCTACCATAAATCCACAGGTTCTGGTTGGGGAAGGTTTTAATAGTCACCGCGGGTACAACATCACTGATGCACTTGCTAATAAACTCACTCACCAAATCAGCGTATACATCAATGTTGTTGTCTGAGGCTATCCGGAACATATCCAAGACCACGTGATCGAAGCAATCTTGAAGCGTGGATTCAGATTGGTTGAACCAGCATTGACCAGACCTGAGCTCGGGCGTTTCCTGTTTTAGTTTCTGTCTATAGACTGGGAGCAACAAAATGGACTCGTGGTCAGATTTGCCGAAAGAGGGCGAGCTTTGTATGCGTCGCGGAAGTTAGAGTAGCAATGATCCAGAATGCTGCCAGCCCGGTTCAAACATTCGATATGCTGATCAAATTTAGGGAGCCTCGTTTTCAGATTAGCCTTGTTAAAATCCCTAGCTACAATAAATGCAGCCTCAGGATGTGGTTCCCAGTTTACATAGAGTCCAATGACCTTTCAGGGCCATCGAGGTGTCTGCTTGGGGGGGGGGGGGGGGGGGGGGGGGGGGCTATACACGGCTGTGATTATAATCGAAGAGAATTATCTTGGTAGATAATGCGGTCGGCATTTGATTGTAAGGAATTCTAGGTCAGGTGAACAAAAGGACTTGAGTTCCTGTATGTTATTATGATCACACCACGACTCGTTAATCATAAGGCATACACCACCACCCTCCTTCTTGCCAGAAAGATGTTTTTTCTGTCGGCGCAATGCGTGAAGAAACCGTGTGGCTGTACTGACCCCGATAACGTGTCACGAGTGAGCCATGTTTCCGTGAAAGAGACTGTTACAATCTCTGATGTCTCTCTGGAAAGCAACCCTTGCTCGATTTTCATCTACCTTGTTGTCAAGAGACTGGACATTGGCGAGTAGTATCCTTGGGAGCGGTGAGCGATGTGCCCATCTACGGAGCCTGACCAGAAGACCGCTCCGTCTGCGACGCCGTTGTTTTGGGTTGCCTACTGGGTTCCGATCCATTGTCCTGGGTGGTGGTCAAACAGAGGATCCACTTTGGGAAAGTCGTATTCCTGGTCGTAATGTTGGTAAGTTAACGTTGCTCTAATAGTTCTTCCCGGCTGTATGTATTAGACTTACGATTTCCTGGGTTAACAGTGTAAGAAATAATACATAAAACTGCATAGTTTCCTAAGAATGCGAAGCGAGGCAACACTCTGTCAGCGCCAACAACTCCCTATGCCTTCATTAATAACAACACTGTTTCACGACACATCAGTGACATGGCAGGAGATGTTTAGAAACAATTACTGCTTCGCATACAAGCCAGATAATTCCATGTGTTACAGCTGGATGAGTCAACAGACGAGGTGGGCCTGGCACAGCTCCTGGTATATGTCTGTTACGTTTATGGGGGGGGGGGGGGTCAATTAAGGAAGACATCCTCTTCTGCAAACCACTGGAAACCAGGACAACAGGAGAGGATATTTTTAAAGTACGGGACAGCTTTGTGACAAATGGACTTCGGTGGTCAGGATGTGTTGGTACTGATGGCGCAAAAGCCATGAAAGGGAGACATAGTGGAGTGGTAATGCAGTGCAAGCAGTTGCTCCCGATGCCACGTGGGTACACTGCAGCATCCACCGAGAGGCTCTTGCTGCCAAGGGAATGCCTGACAGCTTGAAAGACGTTTTGGACACTACAGTGAAAATGGTTAACTTGGTTAAAGCAAGGCCCCTGAACTCTCGTGTATTTTCTGCACTATGCAAGGATATGAGCTTCGACCATGTAACGCTTTTACAACATACAGAAGTGCGCTGGTTATCAAGGGGCAAAGTATTGACATGAGCTTAAAGTTTTCTTTACTGACCTTCATTTTCACTTGTCTGACCGCTTGCAATGATAACGAGTTTCTCACACGACTGGCCTACCTGGGTGATGTTTTTTCTCGCCTGAATGATCTGAATCTAGGATTACAGGGTCTCTCCGCAACTATATTCAATGTGCGGGACACAATTGAGACTATGATTAAGAAATTGGAGCTCTTCTCTGTCTGCATTAACAAGGACACCACCCAGGTCTTTCCATCAATGTAGGATTTTTTTGTGCGACTGAACTCAAGCTTACGGACAATGTGATATAGCGAAACACCTGAGTGAGTTGGGTGCACAATTACGCAGGTACCTTCCCGAAACAGAAAACACAAACAACTGGATTCGTTATCCCTTTCATGCCCTGCCTTCAGTCCACTTACTGATATCTGAACAAGAGAGACTCATCAAAATCGCAACAAGAGGTTCTGTGAAAATTCTATTTAAATCAGAAGCCACGGTCCGATTTCTGGATTGGGCTGTGCTCAGAGTATCCTGCCTTGGCAAATCACGCTGTTAAGACACTGATGCCCTTTGCAACCACGTACCTATATGAGAGTGGATTCTCGGCCCTCACTAGCATGAAAACTAAATACAGGCACAGACTGTGTGAGGAAAATGATTTAAGACTGAGACTCTCTCCAATACAATCAAACATTGGATTGTATTGGATGTGCATCCATGTGCATCCTTTCAAGCACACCCTTCTCATTAACCTGTGGTGAGTTATTCACAATTTGTGATGAACAAATAAGGTTTTATATGTAAGATGTTTAAATAAAGAGCAAAATGATTGATTATTATTATATTATTATTTGTACCCTGATCCTATAAGAGCTCGTTGTCATTTCCCGTGAGCCGGGTTGTGGCAAAAACTCACACTCATTCTTATGTTTAATAAATGTATTGTATAGTGTGTGTGGCAGGCTTACAATTATGGCAAAAAACAAAATTTGAGAGTGCGCTGACCCTGGTGCTAGAGGGGGTACGCAGCTGGAGGTTGAATGTTTTGAAGGGGTACGGGACTATAAAAATTCTGGGAACCACTGGTCTAGACTATCTAGACCAATTGGGCTGATCATTCGGAGTGACTGGTAAAACTTTAGTTCAAGAGTAATTCAGCATCTCAACCTATTCCGTGAGATACAATTTAATATTATGTACCAAAGTCTCAAGTCCCCACCCATGGAGAAAATAAAAACATTTCATTGGCAACGTAACCAAATATAGCAACATTGTCTGGACTCCTGGAGTCCCTAGTAGTGATTAACTGAAACAATGGGCAGGTTGATCATGAATGGTGAAGTACTGAATGTTAAATCTATTCATGTGAGTTAAGCTCGAGAACAAGTCAATTCTTGGAATGATAATGGCCTCAATTTGAGCACTGACATGAGTGTCTGTCAATCACTTAAGTCCTTCACTGTTTTTCAAGCACCAGAAATGTCGCTTGAGTGAAGTGGCATGAGAAGAACACTAGGACAGATTCAGAGACACATACACACAGACGAATGTCAATGTGAAACTTAAAACAGTACCTTCTCCAGCGAATAGCTCCTCTGCACTCAAGCGAAGGCTCTGTTCATGCTGGCTATTCCTAATGAAATAACTGCACTGTCAGTCTGTTAAGACTTCCCCCCCCCCATTGATTCCTTCTATACCATAAACATACATTTTCCTTTCAAAATGTCTCAGTTCAGAGTCTGCAACGCATTTAGATCAGCAATTTTGGGTATTGATTTACACAGGCTATGCCGTGATTGTACATAATTAGCTATCTGTAATGAACAGAGGTGGATCTGGCAGAGCACCTGTTTTGAATGATGAAAAGGACGATAAGTCTCTAACATGAGCTATTTGCACACTAATCATTTCTTAGCGAAGACCGGGTCGTTCTTGTGCTCATTCTAAGAGGTAACCTATAAGGAGGCCAATGCTAATGAAGAATTCAAAGATGGTGTTTAGTTAAAAAAAAAGGTTTGTAGTTAGAAGGCTGGCAGTTCCATTCAGTTGATGAATAAAGCCACGCCTGTTTTGGAAAATGAGAACAAGTAGCACAACACAGTCCTACCCATTTACAATGAGCAACTAGTACTACTCAACAATGCTCTACACATCCCTTTTAAAATAACAATATCTCTGCATTCTCTGCATTTCAATAAGGTCAACCTGCGCTTCAATGTAGACTCTCAAGAGGGCACTAATGTCTATCCATTGCCATTCAAGTATTACACCATGACCATGCAATTACACTGCTGCTAATTACAATGATTGAATGGATGTTGTTGGCTATAATAATACGGTCATACTCTCGTGGGAACGCGTAGGGGGATCTGATTAAGGTGAAGAGATGATATGACAGGGCAGCGCTCTGAATATGTACTTCATAACTGAAAGTGATGGAAGTTAAGTTAAACATGACTACTATGGGACAGTAGGGATTATTGCAGTTGCTGGGAAGAACATTGTAAAGCCTGGGGCTTATTCTACGCAGTGGCCGCTCGCAAAAATGCAATGAATGTAGTAGGGCTGCACAACTAATCAAATTCACATCGAAATCGCAATACTGACATGCACAATATCCATATTGCAAGAGATCCGTATAAATCACGCACATTAAAACACCACTATGCCACGTGAAACATCCGTTTTTCTAGTTTACTCCGTTTGTCATCTCATTCCCTCCCCTCTTGTGGCTGCTTCCCACACACACCAAGTTCCACCCCCTCTCAATCAAGCAGCTCTGTTCCTCCTCGCTGTTAGATTCACTAGGAGTTGTTCTATTAAAACAAAAGCTGTTCTGTTCGGTCAAATGCAGTAAACAAATTGTTCCAAAAAAAGAACGTTGCAGCTTTCCACTTTGCTTCTTAATATAAATCATTCTATTTCAATGATTCCAACAATTCACCCGAGTGTTTTGATCTACAGGTAACTGCCAAAATAAAGGAAACATTTGAGTAAATGAGGGATACAAAGTATATTGAAATAAGGCGCTTCCACGTAGGTGTGGTTCCTGAGTAAATTAAGCAAGTAATATCCCAATCCCAATTACGGTCATGTATAAAAATGCCCAGTTTCCCATTATTTTGGCTACCATGGCTAGATGAAGAGATCTCAGTGACTTTGAAATAGGGGTCTCAAGGGAGCATAGGGGGTTTAAAGGATGTGTGTGTGTGTCTCAGGCTGCTTTTACACAGGCAGCCCAATTCGGATAATAATTGGTCTTTTGACCGATCTGATGCGATTGATCAAAAAACCAATTAATGGAAAAAAGACCAGAATTGGGCTGCCTGTGTAAATGCAGCCTTTGTCAGCAGATCTCAACCCAATTGAACACTTACGGGAGATTGTAGAGCGACGCCTGAGAAAGTTTTCAACAATCATCAACAAAACATCAAATGATTGAATTTCTCATGGCCGTTCCAGACACTTGTAGAATCTATGCTAAGGTGCATTTAAGCTGTTCTGGCTAGTGGTGGCCCAAAGCCCTGTTATAAAAAGGCACACATCACACCGACTGAGGATCAAGCGTTTGTCTACCGATCGTTCAGTACACTGTGTTTTAGGGACCACCCGCTGTAGATGTCTGACTGCAGACATTTTCGCATGATTTTACATGTAAATTTGGTGCGCACTAGGTTCGCAAATTACGGCTGGCACTCGGTTCAGAGGTGCTAAGTACTCTCGGCTGCCACATTGTATGCCACGCTGGAGACAGGCGCAGGAATACGAAATAGGGGGATTTAATACACCACCCAAAATACAACATGCCATGAAAGGCACGGGGATAAAGCTCAAAACAATTACAGGGATGCAACGCAAAACAAAAGAGCGAGGTTAAATTTGTTAACTGACTTGCCTAGTTAAATAAAAGGTAAAAAATAAATAAAAAATTTATACAATTACTAATCAGGGGGGAATGGGAACCAGGTGTGCAGTTCAGTGGTGCCTAGCGGGCCGGTGACGTAGACCTCCGGAACTGGTGCACAGAAAGAGCAGCAGTACCAGGGGAATCAGTGATATTGGTCAGCAAACGCTATTGGTGTGTTTAACTCCTAAGACACTTTATGTTGGTATATCTTTTATTTTGGCAGTTACCTGTAGATCACAAACGTGTAAAAACGCAACTCGATTTTTTTTTCCCCCCTATATCGTGGAGCCCCACTATATACAGATGGAAGTCGGAAGTTTACATAAACTTATGTTGGAGTCATTAAAAATTGTTTTTCAACCACTCCACAAATCTGGTGAACAAACTATGGTTTTGGCAAATCGGTTAGGACATCTTCTTTGTGCATGACACAAGTAATTTTCCAACAATTTTTTACAAAACAGATTTTCACTTATAATTCACTGTATCACAAATCCAGTGGGTCAGAATTTTACATACACTAAGTTGAGGTGTACCTGTGGATGTATTTCAAGGCCTACCTTCACACTCAATGCCTCTTTGCTTGACATCATGGGAAAATCTAAAGAAATCAGCCAAGACCCCAGAAAAACAATTGTAGACCTCCACAAGTCTGGTTCATCCTTGGGAGCAATTTCCAAATGCCTGACGGTACCACATTCATCTGTACAAACAATAGTACGCATGTATAAACACCATGGAACCACGCAGCCATCATACTGCTCAGGAAGGAGATGCATTCTGTCTCCTAGAGATGAACGTACTTTGGTGCGAAAAGTGTGAATCGATCCCAGAACAGCAAAGGACCTTGTGAAGATGCTGGAGGAAACAGGTACAAAAGTATCTATATCCACAGTAAAACGAGTCCTATATCGACATATATCGATATAGACACATATCATCAGAAAGGAAGAAGCCACTGCTCCAAAACCACTATTAAAAAGTGGATCGTCACTGGAGGCTTCGGGCCGTGGATCGTCACTGGAGGCTTCGGGCCGTGGATCGTCACTGGAGGCTTCGGGCCGTGGATCGTCACTGGAGGCTTCGGGCCGTGGATCGTCACTGGAGGCTTCGGACCGTGGATCGTCACTGGAGGCTTCGGACCGTGGATCGTCACTGGAGGCTTCGGACCGTGGATCGTCACTGGAGGCTTCGGACCGTGGATCGTCACTGGAGGCTTCGGACCATGGATCGTCACTGGAGGCTTCGGGCCATGGATCATCACTGGAGGCTTCGTACGTGGAGCCGGAATAGGTCTCACCGGACTGAGGAGACGTACTAGAAGCGTGGTGCGGTGAGCTGCCACAACGCGTCCTGGCTGGATACCCACTTTAGCTCGGTGAGTGTGGAGAGCTGGCACAGGACGGATTGGCCTATGAAGGCGCACTGGAGGCATAGTGCGTAGAGCCGGCGCAGGATATACTGGACCGTGGAGGAGCACTGGAGGTCTGGAGCGTAGAGCTGGCACAACGCATCCTGGCTGGATGCCCACTCTAGCACAGCAAATGCGGGGAGCTAGCACTGAGTGCACCGGGCTGTGAATGCGCACTGGAGACACAGTGCGCATCTCCGCATAACACGGTGCCTGACCAGTCACACGCTCCCCACTGTAAGCACAGGGGAGTTGGCTCAGGTCTAAACCCTGACTCCGCCAATCTCCCCGTGTGCCCCCGCCCCCAAAAAAAGCTGCCTCTCGGGCTTCCGTTGTTGACCTAACTTCGCTGCCTCCACCTGCTTCCATGACAGGGTATTGTCCCCTGCCATAATCTCCTCCCCGGTCCAGCTCGTCTTCCAAGTTGGTGCACGCTGCTTGGTCTTTTTGTGGCGGGTAATTATTTTAACGTTCACTGTCTTCAAACTCCCGGGCATAAATGAGCCAAGGCACAGCGTGCATGTAATTCCACATCTTTAATGGAAGTGAAACCTTCACAAAAAAACAGGTAAACAGAAACCGAACGTGACGCAACCGTGGCGCACACAAACACTCACAGAAAATAAATTATTACCCACAACATAGGTGGGAAAAAAGGCTGCCTAAGTATGATTCCCAATCAGAGACAACGATAGACAGCTGCCTCTGATTGGGAACCATACCAGGCCAACAAAGAAACAGACAAACTAGAATGCCCACCCAAATCACACCCTGACCTAACCAAATAGAGAAATAAAAAAGGCTCTAAGGTCAGGGAGTGACAATGGGACAAAGATCGTACTTTTTGGAGAAATGTACTCTGGTCTGATGAAACAAAAATAGATCTGTTTGGCAATAATGACCATCGTTATGTTTGGAGGAAAAGGGGGGAGGCTTGCAAACCGAAGAACACCATCCCAACCATGAAGCACGGGGGTGGCAGCATCATGTTGTGGGGGTGCTTTGCTGCAGGAGGGACTGGTGCACTTCACAAAATAGATGGCTACATGAGGAAGGAAAAGTATGTTGAAGCAACATCAAGACATCAAGTCGTGAATGGCTCTTCGAAATGGACAATTACCCCAAGCATACTTCCAAAGTTGTGGACAAATGGCTTAAGGACAACAAAGTCAAGGTATTGGAGTGGCCATCACAAAGCCCTGACCTCAATCCTACAGAATATTTGTGGGCAGAACTGAAAAAGTGTGTGCGAGCAAGGAGGCCTACAAACCTGACTCAGTTACACCAGCTCTGTCAGGAGGAATGGGCCAAATTTCATCCAACGTATTGTGGGAAGCTTGTGGAAGGCTATCCGAAACATTTGACCCAGGTTAAACAATTTAAAGGCAATGCTACCAAATACTAATTGAGTGTATGTAAATGTCTGACCACTGGGAATGTGATGAAAGAAATAAAAGCTGAAATAAATAATTCTCCCTACTATTATTGTGAAAAACTGAGTTTAAATGTATTTGGCTAAGGTGTATGTAAACTTCCGACTTCACCTGTAGATGTAATATGGATAATTATTATAGATGAGATTGAATGTGTTCTAGGCAATATTCAAGTTTTATAATGTTCCATTATCTTTGTCTGATTCTGCAGTGGGATTGAATCTACAGGTTTTATTTGGTTGCCATTATCACCAAAGACTCTATAAAGCATTATGCTACTTCACAATAATGTATGATATGCAGTCAGGCATCTCAATGAGCCCCTTGAAAAGCAGTGATAATGACTTGACGCTTATAAACACCCCTATTGTCTTATTGATGCCATCATGTGATCAACAGCTTTAATTTGACATTTGATCATTCAAACATGATTCAATTCATGCTTTCCCCCATTTTTATGTCATACTCTCTGGCACAATGAGCATGGCTCTGGGCGAAGCTCGAAACAGAATGCTCCCTCTCTTAGACTAAAACGAATTACCCTATGCTCCCTTGGTTGGATAACAGATGAAGACAGAGCCTGTGCTTTGGCGCCTGTATCAGATCTCACATAATTCCCCCTGGCTTCAATACAACATTCTTAAATTCAACTTAAAATGTTCGACCAAGGGCACCTGGAGGGAGATTATTGGCTTGTAGAAATATGAACCTTCTCAGTGACTTGGCACTTGACAATTTGTGAGAGGGAATTGAAGTGCATCCACATCATGGAAAGAAAGAACACATTCACATCTGGACTGTACAAATCACCCGTAAGGCGATACGAAAGAGGGGTCTGTTGTTGCAGACTCGCCGAAGGTCGTTGAATAGGAAACTTGTTCCCGGCTGAACCTTGATCTTCTCCCTTCCCCATAGAGGCCCAGGGTTTCCATGACAACCTGTGTGTGATTTAAGCTGCGCCTACTAATCATAGTCAACTCATGAAAAGCTGCTACACTCAAGGGGGGTGGGCATTGTTCCCCATCATTTGGTTTAACTCTGGCAAACTGAAGTTTGAAATAAAATGCCACCATCCCAATGAAAGGAACGATTTGTAAGCCACTAAGTATAGTGTTTAGACCTTCCAAGCAACACAACATGCACCCAACTAGCTTCTTTGATAAGGACTGTCATTTAACCTTCTTTCATTTAAACTGTATCTAATTCCATATCTGCATTGTAGACAGTGGATCCCTGTACTCCTGCATTGTTTTACTACAATTACTTATTCTCTGTGGGACTATCACTTGCTCTGAGCTCAATAGATGGATCCTACATCCTCCACAGATCTAGGGCCAGTTATTCTGGTAGCTTTCTTGGGGAATGTATGGGGACATTCCAGAGACTGAAGCAGAGCAACAGGTAGACTCTCACTGAATCAGTGGATACAAGCATAGGACTAGTGCCGGGACGATGCCAGAACTGAGACACTCGTTAGTATCGTGCCAAGGAAACAAAACACAAAGCGGTTTTAACTCCCTTAGGAAAACAAACAGGTTGGAAACAAACATTATTTCGTCATACAGAGTCAACATTTTAGTTTTTTTCAAGCTATAGCACACAATATTTGATATACAGCAGGTTTTTTAAAAGAACCAAAGAGCTTGGTCTGCTTCATGTTTTTATTTTTGCCATGGCAAAAAATATTGCGGTACTGGTACCTTCCCAGTCCTACTTCTGACAAACTCATATCAAATGTGGGAAATGAAAGTTCGTAATGCAACTCGTGAAATGTTTTTGAAGCTAAGTTATAACATTCCAGGTTCAATTTCATTATGTGCTTTTCCAAAACAAAGAGATGTTTTTCGGCAGTTGCACAATTTAAGCTGCTCAAGTGGTATCACTCTATGATGTAACTGCAAAACACCCATAAGGAAATGCACACATCCCAATGTCCCCATGCAATCTCCCTGTATGCCCAATCTCTGACTAGGCAGCATGTAAAATAAATACTTAATATTATAACAGTTTCATTTGTGGAAGCTGAATAATTGCCAATAAGTGTCTGCGTACCTCTGAGCTTGTAAAGCTCGCCATTGAACGAGTTGACGATAAACATGTGTGGTGCCTCATCACTCTGGACAACCGATGCACCAATCAGAGGCAAGGAGCCCCTGGGCTTCTGGCTCTTGCCCTGTTCATGTACAAAGTACTGCAGCTGTCCCAGCTCTGGATCCAGCACAAAGTACCTGTATGAGAGAAAAGGGAGGCATAGTGAAAGAGAAAAGAAAAAGAGGGGAACAGAGAGGGAGAGATTTTTTTTTAGGTATTGATTCTTTACATACTCATCATTGTTTAATACTTCTGCTATTACTTTAGCAGTAATTGCAACTGCTAAGTAATACAGTCATGAGACAGTTAGAAAAAGAGAGCAAGAGACACATGCACACCAGTGGAGGAAGGGGAGGACCATCCTCCTCAGTGAAATTTCATTTGTTTTAATAGTGAAACACTAAAAGTTATCATTTTTAAATAAAGCTATACTAAATATATTCATATGCCACAACATAATTGATTAAAACTGTTGTTTTGCAATGAAGGTCTATAGTAACTTCAACAGCACTCTCTGTGGTAGCACAATGGTGTAGCCGGAGGACAGCTAGCTTGTTGTCCTCCTCTGGGTACATTGACTTCAATACAAAACCTTGGAGGCTTGTAGGCCTCACCCCCTTCCATTGACCTACATAGTAAATATGACCATTTCTGGAGGATAACTTCCAACAAATCAAAGCTTTTGCAGCATGAACTGACATGTTGTCCATCCCATCATAGGATAGGATCAGAGAATTAACCTAGTGTGTTGTATTGGGGTTGTGTCGCAGAGCATTATTGGAGAGAGATTGAAAGTGATAGCTGAGCATTTCTTGGATATTATTCAATTCAAAAGAGTTTTTTCAAATGACATGAGATGGAAGTAGATTATAAAATAGTTTTCTTGGTTTTAGAACTTTATTGTAGTGTCCAGTTAGTGCAATCCATTTCAATTTGCCTTGCTAACTTCGTGGCAAGTAGCAGTAACTAGCTAGCTATCAGCTCGCCGCCAACGCTACCGAAAATGTTGTTGACTTTTACCCCTTTCATTCTCTGCGGTACACGGAAAAGGTACGAATTAAAACCAAGGGTCGACCTATGCCTGAGATCAGTTTCATGAAGAAGGATGAAAAATGTGAGGACATTCAATACGAATTGGTATCAAACATATGTTAGCTGGTTAGCCTTTCATCAAACCGCCTGTATTGGTGACCTTGCCTTGTTTTTGGAAAGTGTGAGCCATGGGCAAAAGGAGGGTACAGTGACCTGAAGAACATCGATCGTTCAGCTAAAACGGCAAAACAAAAGCAGGGAGCATATTAATGTCCACATCAGATTCAGCCTTCTGGGAAAAAGCTGCATCGATCATGGCGAAGGTCTGTGTATTCAAACTGTGCAACACTATGAGGAAGTAAGAAAACAAGCATTTCGCTACACTCGCATTAACATCTGCTAATCATGTGTATGTGACCAATACAATTTGATTTGAAACAGGGATGTTTTCAAGCGGCTTATCAACACCACTGCGTTTTTGGACATTCAAGAACTGGCTTTTAGAAGACACGACGAAAGGGAAAGTTCCGCTAACAAGGGCAACTACAAGGAGGTTGCAGAGGTAATTGCACATTTTCTGGGATGTCGAAATCAATTCAGAATGATTTGATAGCTTCCATCGCATCATCCATTAAAAGTTAGATTAAAAAGAGAGAGAGGGGTTGATGCAGATAATGTTTTTCACCCGCTCAAGTAAGCTTTCCACTTTCCTCCGGTATTTATTTAGCAAAGATGATAACACATAATCACTCCAGACAGACACAAACAAAAACTCATTACATAAATGGGGTCGCAACCTTGGCTTCACCTAAACATTAGAGCTCTGACATGCTGGATGGGATGAAAACGAGACGATTTTTCAGTCTGATCAACTCTAGGCTACTACGTTACTAAGAACAGCTGTATTTGACACGTCAAATAACACAGTTTAATTGTAGAATGTTGTGCTGGACCGAAACTTCTGGTATTAGCTAGGTAGCCACTTGTTGTTCGCCTGTTGAAATTGAACTTCAATTCATGAAAATAAATAGCTAGCCAGCTACTAAACCCTGTTGCCCAAAGCTAACATTATAAGCAGCCAGCAAGCTTCATGAGGCTCGACCGGACTGGGTTATGTGTTGTGAAGCTAGCCACGATAAGGATTAGGCACAATATTGGAATTTGCTGTTTGCCTTCAAAAGTACCTCTTGAAGGTGATGCAGAAGGTTACAATTGGTGGAATCATGCCATATTTAGAACAGATAATGTCAAACAAGATTGGAATGTAAAGCAATGAAATGGGGTATCAGTCTACTCTGTGATACCCACAGAACACAACTGTGAAGAGTTTACAAAAATACTAGCATTGTAGCTCTTATCGCAGGACTGTGACTGTGTGAAACCCCTTCCCAGTCAGCATATTGTGTGTATTGACATTCATATGGCACTGTACAGTTTTACCTAAGGATTGGGGATCAATGAAATGGGGTAACAGTCTACTCAATACCCAATATATTTTTTCCCAATGTCCCCCTCAGAGTTTTCAGACTCAAACATCCATGCAATTGTTTTTCCTCTGGAATAGTGTTCAATACACATAGGATGACAACAAATGTAGCTCAATTCACAGTTTTAGAGTCCACGATGAAAATAAAACCTAATATAACTCAAACGGAAAGCATTTGCATTTTTGCGCAGTCCAGGCAGTGCTGAGAGGGATAGTTTGGCCTGCTATTTGTTCTGGTTCTGGTTGGATGTCTTGAGAGCTACGAAACTAATGTTCTCTGGGTGTCACTGACTAGACTGATACCTATGGATTGTGGATCAATGACAAGGGGTAAGGGTGTACAGTGAAATAAGTATGCCCCAATGCAATTCTAAAGTCTAATACATCCAGTGTGGTTTCAACAGATTTGTCAAATTAACAAATGATTGCCTTTTGTTGATTTTATATAACATTTCAAACTTGTTTAGCATGACACTTATTTTGAAGCGCGAACCAAAGTTCACTATTGTGGCTAATCCTTATTGTGGCTAGCTTCACATAGATGGGTCTGACAACCATCAATCAAATAAGAACTGGCTTATAAATTAGGGTTATTTTAGATGATGATGACACCTAGCTATATAGTTAGCTAGCTAACTATAGCTACTGAAACAGATTGTCGTTTTGCTATGTTTTTGGGGAAGAACATTGTTTGCATCCATGAGCTAGCTAGCTTTTTTAAATGGCCAGTACTGTAGGTGCGCGAGACCACTTTATCAGCATCATAGCATACGTATCGATGAATCATTGTGACATCTGAAATACGAGGGATTTTGTAATCAATGTGTAATAACTACGTAAAACGTTAATGAACGCAAACGTTATTTGACGTGTATCTTTTTTGACATGCAAAGACCCAAACGGCGTTCCATAGCATACAGCCTATGTGCCCTGTCCATTTTTTCAGGGTAAACTAATTGGTCACGTTGTTTTTAATGGTCAATTTGTATGCATGTCAGGAGAAAATGTGAATGTGATGAAATGAGTTTTATATTCAAAATTGGGCTGGCTAGGCTGCCTATACGTTTTCAACCCAAAATGATTCACTGGAAATAATCAATACAACATAGTGATGACAGATGAGTTCATTTTTTATAAGGCCTACAGTTGCATGATGCAAACATGCATAAAGCAAGCTCAGCCCAGTGAGTTCTACTGTCTAGCAGTTGTCTCTGTGAAGAGGAAATACCCCTCCTAATCTAGTCTAAATATAATTCATATGAACAAGTATAAAGGTTGCTGCAGTTTGAAAGGGTTTTCATCCCCCCAGGTCCAGGAGTTTAAATTTTTTTTTAAAACGTGACCTGATTAGGAAAACGGGTCCCATCAAAGCCCTTATAAAACCTTTTTACAACTGATTAATCACTGTCATACCTTAGGGTCCATAGTTTTCCTGGTTAGGTTAATAGATAAGGGAAAACTCTGGGCCCCAGGGGATAAAAATTGCCCCACCACTCTGGGACCTAATGGTGCCAGCAGTCTTCTTGCAGTTGTCAGTTATCGTCAGGTATGTGGATGATCAGGGCTTTATTCAGGAACGTTTCTTTGGCTCCTTTGATGTGTCAAGTGGGCAAGATGCAGTCTGTGTTTGACTTTGTGAATTTTGAGACTTCCGAGTCTAAGTTCATTGTCCAAACCTACGACTACGCAGCTGTAATGGAATGTATCTGCTATTTGTATTTACAGCTAAGTGCCCTGATTAAGAGATGATGACCATTCCACAACCATTGTCAACTCTCTCCTGACATGAACCGAAGCCACGTCTCATGTGCCCTCTCATCCACTGGCACATTGAATGTTTCCTCTCCAAGCACTGTGAGTACCGCGATCAATTTTCTCTCAAGTCAATCACATACACAATCACATTATTACACATCAATGATTTTACTCCTTACTTGGACTAAATCATTCTTAGCTCTTTTGTCTGTTGTGTTATTGTTTATCTACCCAGTAAAATCCTGTCCAGCACTGAAGTCAAGGCTCTGAACAGCTCAACTCATGCCTCATACCCTCATTCAATCACTGTGGTGATCCCTTCTCAACACAGTGAGTAGCCCTCTCATTCCCATAACATTGTATTATAAATAAAGGTCTTTATAGAATGCTTTAGGTTAAAAAAGTCTGACGATTTCTGAAACACACTTTGTCGTTCCATGCATTCCGTGCCGATACCGTGGGTCTCCCATCCTCCTTAATGTTTCCACCACTCAAATTCCTCTCACCTTTCATGCAAAAATAGATATTTCACAGAGGCTCTTCATTATAGAAGCTTCAGCCATATTACTGAGCTCATTAAGAAGTGACTTCAACACCTACCCACTAGCTATCCCAAATTACCCAAGAAGGCATTACAGTGTATAGGTACCTTGAGTGGAGAGGCTGGAGCTCACAAAGTGAAAATTAAACAGAATCAGACAGGTTTGTTACCTTTGATTATTGAATGGCCCCAAGCTTAGGCCTAATTTAATTTCAGTCAGAGCCTGCAACATGACATACACAGAGCAAGTAAAGGACACACCCACTCCAGTCCTGGCTATGGGACAGTACCAGTTTGTCACCCATTAGGCTGACTTGTCACAACAAAGCATTCATGACATAGACCGTGTGTGGTTGGCCTTTCATTGTATGGCCATCTAGACCCTGAAGTGTTAATACCTGGAGATTCCCTTACAGCCGATCAATCGTCTCTTTCCAAAGTGCAATTAGAGAAGCACCTCTATTGACCAGGCTTTGGAACAAGCTGAGCGAGTACTTAGAGGTCAACAGCACCCACAGACAAAAACCTCCACACTGCTACAACCAGAACAGAGAGCATCATCATAGACCGTTTTCACATTGACGATAGACACTGGAGAGATTCTCGAGAGACATTACTATTGTCTAAACGTGCAAAATTCTTACTTTGCAAGTTACTGAGAGGTGGCACCACAACGTGTGGTGGTGGGGGGGAATTGTTTTCCTTGGGCCCAGAGTTTTTCCTGATCTGGTAGGCTAACCTGACCGGGTAAACTTCAGACCCTAGTTGTAGGGGATGACATAGTAATAAATCAACTGTAAAAAATAGACTACGATGGGACCAGCATTTTTCTAATCAGGTCATAAATAAACTCCTGGCCCTAGGGAGGACGAAAACCTTTGTCCTGTCAAACAAATTATGAGGCAAATCAGTCTAAACAACAGTACTTTGTCCCTCTTAATGCTGTCTTGTCTATTTTTATTAAACCAACTCAAAAGTGCTGGGGCAAATGTCAACTCCCCACACATTTACGGGCAGCCCTGCTGTGCTGATTTCTACAATGTGGATTGATGGAAATTGACACACAATGCTACAAATGAAGAAACAAAACCCATGCATGATCTACAGTGCATTCGGAAGAAATAGACCCTTGGACCTCTCACATTTTGTTGCGTTACAGCCTTATTCTAAAATGTATTAAATTGTTTTTTTTTCTCCTCAATCTACACACACACACAACCCCATAATGACAAAGCAAAAAGAGATGTTTAAATAACCTAAAACATCACATTAACGTAAGTATTCAGACCCTTTACTACTTTGTTGAAGCACCTTTGGCAGCAGTTACAGCCTAGAGTCTTCTTGGGTGTAACACTACAAGCTTGGCACACCTGTATTTGGGGAGTTTCTCCCATTCTTCTTTGCAGATCCTCTCAAGTTCTGTCAGGTTAGATGGAAGAGTCACTGCACAGCTATTTTCAGGTCTCTCCAGAGATGTCTGATCAGGTTCAAGTCCAGGCTCTAGCTGGGCCACTCAAGGACATTCAGAGACTTGTCCTGAAGACACTCCTGTGTTGTGTTGGCTGTGTGCTTAGGGTCGTTGTCCTGTTGGAAGATGAACCTTCAGAGCGCTCAGGATCTGACTGGTGGAGCAGGTTTTCATCAAGGATCTCTGTACTTTGCTCCGTTCAGCTTTCCCTCAATCCTGACTAGTCTCTCAGTCCCTGCTGCTGAAAAACGTCCTCACAGCATGATGCTGCCACCACCATGCTTCACTGTATGGATGGTGCCCGTTTCCTCCAGACGTGACGCTTGGCCAAAGAGTTCAATCTTGGTTTCATCAGACCAGAGAATCTTGTTTCTCTTTGTCAGGGTCTTTAGGTGCCTTTTGGCAAACTCCAATAGGGCGGTCATGTGCCTTTTACAGAGGAGTGGCTTCCGTCTGGCCACTCTACCATAAAGGCCTGATTGGTTGAGTGCTGCAGAGATGCTTGTCCTTCTGGAAGGCTCTCCCATCTCCACAGAGGAACTCTAGAGCTCTGTCAGACTGACCATCAGGTTCTTGGTCACCTCCCTGACCAAGGCCCTTCTCCCCCGATTGCTCAGTTTGGCCGGGCGGCCAGCTCTGGAAATAGTCTTGGTGGTTCCAAACTTCTTCCATTTAAGAATGATCGAGGTCACGGTGTTCTTGAGGACCTTCAATGTTACAGAAATGTTTTGGTACCCTTCCCCAGATCTGTACCTCAACACAATCCTGTCGTCTTGGAGCTCTACGAAGAATTACTTCGACCTCATGGCTTGGTTTTTGCTCTGACATGCACTGTCAACTGTGGGACCTTATATAGACAGGTGTGTGCCTTTCCAAATCATGCCCAATCAATCGAATTTACCACAGCTAGACTCCAATCAGGTTGTAGAAACGTCAAGGATGATCAATGGAAACAGGATGCGTCTGAGCTCAATTTTGAGTCTCATAGCAAATGGTCTGAATACTTGTGTAAAGGTAGTTCTGTTTTGTTAATAAATTAGCCAAAATGTCTAAAAACCTGTTTTCACTTTGTCATTTTGGGGTATTGTGTGTAGATTGGCGAGGAAAAACTTTAATTTAAATCAATTTTAGAATAAGGCTGTAACATAACAAAATGTGGAAAAAGTCAATGGTTCTGAATACTTTATGAATATATGCCTTTTATTCTTGGGTGGCGGGAATGGGCTTCCATATTAAACAGCTCATCTTAACTTCCCGGTGAATTATACCCACATTTTCAATGCCAATTTTCTTATACCCCATGTAGCCTAATGATTTGCATGATATTTATTCAAATGAAACATGTTGTATGGTAGGCCTACTGTACATTTATATGTGTTGGAGGAGTATTTGTTCATTTTTGATAGGCTAACCTTACTTGATGAAGACATGTTGTTTAGCTTTATTAACTAGCAGTAACTTAGCTTGCATATAGCTAATGCCATGTAACTGGCTAATGTTATGTTCCATTAGCCGTTACAGGATAGGTACTGTTTGGCATAGGCAACAGATTCGACCCGCTTGCTTACAAGCTGCACTAGGTGTAACAGTTGGGATAATTGGACAATTTGGAGTACTACGCATTTCGCAACCCTGGATTGAGGTATGTTTTCCGAGCCATATCTCGCACCGGCTCTGTGGTGTCTTAATCGACATAGGAATGCTGTCCAACCCTATTGCAGCTGTAAGCAAGAGGGTCAGATCGGCTGGCTGTTTGGCGTAGGACAGAGAATTTGGCCAACCTTAACCTGCCGATACTATCTTCGTTCTTGATTTCGGGTCAAACATGGATGTTCTAAAATGTCTCTGTCCAGTTGCAGGGGGTTTGTTTGAAAAGAAATGTAAAACTCGTATTAAAATAAATCAATTTTTGCTCAATGAAGCAATCCATCAATGTGTTCACCGCCATCTTGTCCATTTCTTTCATTGATTGAGACAGGTGGGTCCACCCCAAAGTGCCACATGAGGGAAGATTTTATATTTGATCTATTTTGATAAGCTATTTGCCATGCGCATTTGCCTAACTGCACGCTTAAAACAAAACACACAGCTCATTTAATTTTTTTTTAAAGTTAATTATCCTCTGTGGCCAAATCATGCTCTCTGGTGTAGTATTTTGAATGATTTAATTTATTTCTGTATAGACACGAGTACTTTAGCTCTCTCATTTTGGCAAATGTAATTCATTTTACTGGATTCCAAGCTTGCATCAGCTGGTCTTGGAGCTTGTTGCTTTGTTCTAGAGGCTCATTTAGCATACCAGCCTATTTTAATCTATTCATACGTTGTTTCATTAGGGCAATTTGTATCTTGCAGCAGAAGATGTATCCGTGATAATGGTCATATTTCACCGGCCCCTTTGCATTAACACTCAAGACAGCTTGAACTAAATCTCTGGTGTTCAATACATTTCGTGTGCGTGCACATTGCATGCTTCCCAAAAGGGAATGTTGTTCTGACTTAAGCTGGTGATAAAATTGTCAACTTTATGAGACCTTAACAGTCCACAAATATGCATTACCTTAACTTGAATGTATGCAGTGCATCGGACTCTAAATGTGGGCAATGATAGCTGGGTCCTTCACATTAGCCATTTTCCCATTAATCCTCAGGATTTCCATAAAGTGTAGTGCCATCTGGAAATGGATCCCACACCCACGACCTCCCGCTCCATCACAAGAGAATGTGATTAATGTGTGCAACGGGGATCTTTGTGCCTGGGTCAGTATTTCAACCCTGACACAGTCAGCAAAGAGCCGGATTTATAATTGACCCCAGATATAGTCCTGGTCCTGTCAGTGGAAAACAAATGGTAATGGTGTTAAAAGTGATGGATGGTGTAACCTTACTCCTTACTAAACAGCCAGTTGTTTCAGTACAATACCATGACAACACTGCAGCACACTGTCCCCAGGTGAAATCAAATTCATGGCTAAGTAGCACACTAGAAACTAACAAAGCATGGGAAAACTATCCTCATACTTCCGAGACATCACTCTCACACGACTCCTGGTTCAACTCCAATAGCCCAAATGGACATCCTACAGAGGACACCAATTACCAGGAGGCAGGAGGCCACACTGGACAGAACTGCTAAAAGACCTATGTTGAACAATGATTGATAACCCAATGAAACAGATATTTTCAATTGAGCTCCATTCTCCTGAGGACCTGATGTCCAACAGTTCCAACTCAAGACTATCAGTCATAGCACCACTCTATGGGGGCGGAAGAAGCAGAACACCAAAGTCGAGGTGGGTGCAATCTTGCCTGGCTACCTAAACACCTTGCTTTGGCCAAACGCTAGGCCCATGGACGTTAGTTTTTTCGCCGCAATAAGTCTGGATCTGAGTACCTCCTCAATGATATCTAGAACGAAACCATTTCTAACCATTCTGATTGGAACCAGAACCTGATGGGTTGGCCCAGAGCCAGAACATACATGGGTAATTCAAAGCAGCGATACTCTGATTAGTTAGAGATGATCCAATCACATGACTGTTTTTCACAACACCACAAACAACTTCAACGATAGCAGTCTCAGACTGAAGTATGTAGCAAACCTAGAGCATGGGGGGGGGGGAAATCAGTTTGAGTCGTCAGGTATTGTTCAATCATAGTGGTGAGCAGTGGTACAACACCCAGCACTGCCAAAATAGCATTTCAATAGGGAATACTACTGGAATTAAACTAATTATTCTCCACCATGATAATACACTCAAAAGTGCTTACTGTTGCACATTCTTTCACATACACAGACAGCCAGGCATTTCCTAACGGTATTAACATTGACTTGCTAAAAGGAAATGCATATCAGCACATTCTGGGTCTCCTCCAGAGCTCTTGCATGAATACGCAAACAGCATGAGGAAACTGATGGATGGGGATACCGGAGGATAGCCAACATGAGGAGAGACTAACACAAACAGCTGGCAGACTGTATAGCCTAACATAACTGAGAGCAGCTTTATAACTTTTATTATACTGTTATTTACAAGGTTGCCAAATACCCATTGGAGCTTACATCTCATCTTCATACATTTGGGCAAAATAGACAAATAATACCATCTTAATATACCCTATACAGTACTAGTCAAAACAGTTTAGACACCTACTCAGTCAAGGGTTTCATTTTATTTTTACTTTGTAGAATAATTGTGAAGACAAACTATGAAATAAGACATGGAATAATGTAGTAAAAATATATTTCACAATAAAATTCAAATTATATTTTATATTTCAGATTCTTTAAAGTAACCACCCTTTGCCTTGATGACAGCTTTTCACACTCTTGGCATTTTCTCAATCAGCTTCATGAGGAATGCTTGTCCAAAAGTCTTCAAGGAGTTCCCACATATGCTGATCACTTGTTGGCTGCTTTTCCTTCACTCTGGGGTTCAACTCATCCCAAACCATCTCAATTGGGTTGAGGTTGGGTGATTGTGGAGGCCAGGTCATCTGATGCAGCACTCCATCACTCTCCTTCTTGGTAAAATAGCACTTCCACAGCCTGGAGGTGTGTTGGGTCATTGTCGAGTTGAAAAACAAAATTATATCCCATTTGGTTTGTGCTTAGTGGGACTGGCATATCGCTGCAGAATGCTAAGGTAGCCATGATGGTTAAGTGTGCCTTGAATTCTAAATAAATCACTGACAGTGTCACCAGCAAAGCACCATCACACCTCCATCCTTCACGGTGGGAACCACACATGCAGAGATCATCCGTTCAACTACTCTGCGTCTCACAAAGACACGGCGGTTGAAACCAAAAATCAAACATTTGGACTCCTCAGACCAAAGGACAGATTTCCACCGGTCTAATTTCCATTGCTCGTGCTTCTTGGCCCAAGCAAGTCTCTTCTTATTATTGGTGTCCTTAAGTAGTGGTTTCTTTGCAGCAATTCAACCAGGAAGGCCTGATACACGCAGTCTCCTCTGAACAGTTGATGTTGAGATGTGTCTGTTACTTGAACTCTGAAGTATTTCATTGGGATACACTTTCTGAGGCTGGTAACTTTAATGAACTTATCCCCTGCAGCAGAGGTAACTCTGAGTCTTCCTTTCCTGTGGCGTCCTCATGAGAGCCAGTTTCATCATAGCGCTCAATGGTTTTTGTGACTGCACTTGAAGAAACTTTCAAACTTAACATTTTACACACTAAGACATGAAGATCAGTCAAAGTAATGGACTGCTGTTTGTCTTTCCTTATTTGAGCTGTTCTTGCCATAATATGGACTTGGTCTTTTACCGAATAGGTCCATCTTCTGTATACCACCCCCTAACTTGTCACAACACAACTAATTGGCTCAAACGCATTAAAGGAGGAAAGAGATTCCACTAGGCAAATCTGTTAACTGAAATGCATTCCAGGTGAATACCTCATGAGGCTGGTTGAGAGAATGCCAAGAGTGTGCAAAGCTGTCAAAGGCAAAGGGTGGCTACTTTGAAGAATCTAAAATACCATTTTATGGTTACTACATGATTCCATATGTATGACTTCATAGTTGTGATGTCTTCACTATTATTCAACAATGTAGAAAACAGTAAACAAATAAAGAAAAACCCTTGAATGACAATGTGTCCAAACTTTTGACTGGTACTGTATATACAAATGTATGGACACCCCTTCAAATAAATGGATTCGGCTATTTCAGCAATACCCATTGCTGACAGGTGTATAAAATCGAGCACACAGCAATCTCCATAGACAAACATTGGCAGTAGAATAGGATGCCACCTTTCCAATAAGTCAGTTCATCAAATTTATGCTCTGCTAGAGCTGCCCAGGTCATCTGTAAGTGCTGTTATTGTTAAGTGGAAGCATATAGGTGCAAGAACGGCTCAGCCGCGAAATGGTAGGCCACACAAGCTCACAGAACGGGACCACCGAGTGCTGAAGCGGGTAAAAATTGTCTGTCCTCGGTTGCAACATTCACTACCGAGTTCCAAACTGCCTCTGGAAGCAACGTCACCACAAGAACCGTTCATCGGGAGCTTCCTGAAATGGGTTTTCACGGCCGAGCAGCCGCACACAAGCCTAAGACCACCAAGCGCAATGCCAAACTGACAGACGAATCCGGGTTCGGTGGATGCTAGGAAAATGCTACTTTCCCCAATGCATAGTGCCAACTGTAACGTAATAATGGTCTGGGGATGTTTTTCATGGTTTTGACCCCTTAGATCTAGGTAACGGAAATCTTAACGCTAGAGCATTCTAGACAATTCTGTGCTTCCAATTTTGTGGCAACACTTTGGGTAGGGGAAGGCACTTTCCTGTTTCAGCATGACAATGCCCACGTGCACAAAGCGAGGTCCATACAGAAATGGTTTGTTGAGATTGGTGTGGAAGAACTTGACTGGCCTGCACAGAGCCCTGACCTCAACCCCATTGAACATTTTTGGGATGAATTGGAATGCAGACTGCGAGCCAGGCCTAAATCGCCCAACATAAGTGCACTCAAATAAATAAACATCCTCAATCTACACACAAATCTGGGGAAGGGTACCAAAACATTTCTGCAGCATCGAAGGTCCCCAAGAACATAGTGGCCTCCATCATTCTTAAATGGAAGTAGTTTGGAACCACCAAGACTCCTCCTAGAGCTGGCCGCACGGCCAAAATGAGCAATCGGGGGAGAAGGGCCTCGGTCAAGGAGGTGACCAAGAACTCTATGGTCGCTCTGAAAGAGCTCCAGAGGTTCTGTGGAAATGGGAGAACTTTCCAGAAGAACAACCATCTCTGCAGCACTCCACCAATCAAGCCTTTATGGTAGTGGCCAGACGGAAGCCACTCCTCAGTAAAAAGGCACATGACTGCGTGGCCATGTACGCATCCAACTCAAATCAAGTTTGCAGACGACACAACAGTAGTTGGCATGATTACCAACAACGACGAGACAACCTACAGCAAGGAGCTGAGGGCACTTGGAGTGTGGTGTCAGGAAAATAACCTCTCACTCAACGTCAACAAAAGGAGATGATCGTGGACTTAAGGAAACAGCAGAGGGTGCACCCCTCTATCCACATCAACGGGACAGCAGTGGAGAAGGTGGAAAGTTAAGTTCCTCTGCGTACACATCACTGACAAACTGAAATGGTCCACCCACACAGACAGTGTGGTGAAGGAGCAGCAACAGCACCTCTTTAACCTCAGAAGGTTGAAGAAATTTGGCTTGTCGCCCAAAATCCTGACCAACTTTTACAGATGCACAATCGAGAGCATCCTGTACGGCAACTGCACCGCCCTCAACCGCAAGGCTCTCCAGAGGGTGGTGAGGTCTGCACAATGCATCACTACCTGCCCTACATGACACCTACAGCACCCGATGTCACAGGAAGGCCAATAAGATTGTCAAGGACAACAACCACCTGAGCCACAGCCTGTTCAAACCGCTACTATCCAGAAGGCGAGTTCAGTACAGGTGCATTAAAGCTGAGACCGGGAGACTGAAAAACAGCTTCTATCTCAAGGCCATCAGACTGCTAAACAGCAATCACTAACTTAGAGAGGCTGCTGCCCACATTGAGACCGAATCACTGGCCACTTTAATAAATGGATCACAAGTCACTTTAAACAATGCCACTTTACATATCTTACATTATTCATATCATATGTATATACTGTATTTTATACCATCTATTGCACCTTGCCTATGCCGCTTGGCCATCGCTCATCCATATATTTATATGTACATATTCTCATTCACCCCTTTAGATTTGTGTGTATTAGGTAGTTGTTGGGGAATTGTAAGATTACTTGTTAGATATTACTGCACTGTCGAAACTAGAAGCACAAGCATTTCGCTACACATGCATTAACATCTGCTTACCAAGATGAACAGAGCAAAATACAGAGAGATCCTTGATGAAAACCTGCTCTAGAGCACTCAGGACCTCAGACTGGGACAAAGGTTCACCTTCCAACAGGACAGCAACCATAAGCACACAGCCAAGAAAATGCAGGAGTGGCTTTGGGACAAGTCTCTGAATGTCCTTGAGTGGCCCAGCCAGAGGCCGGGCTTGAACCTGAACGAATATCTCTGGAGAGACCTGAAAATAGCTGTACAGCGGAACTCTCCATCCAACCTGACAGAGCTTGAAAAGATCTGCAGAGAAGAAAAATGGGAGAAACTCCCCAAATACAGATGTGCCAAACTTGTAGCATCATACCCAAGAAGACTGTAATCACTGGTGCATCAACAAAGTACAGAGTAAAGGGTCTGAATACTTGTGTAAATGTGATATTTTCTTTATACATTTGCAAACATTTCAAAATACCTGTTTTTTCTTTGTCATTATGGGGTATTGTGTGTAGATTGATGGGGAAAAAACAATTTATAATCAATTTTAGAATAAGGCTGTAACGTAACAAAATATGGGTCTGAATACTTTCCGAATGCACTGTATTTGAAATAAGAATGTGAAGCATATGAAAACAGAGTTAAAATTTAAATTATGCAACGGAAAACATTTGTTCATCCAGTTGTTTTTAAATGGTTTCTCCTCAGCTCTGTACCGTCCCCATGGAAACCAGCCTTGAGCTCCGGCACACTGAGGACTCGTTCTAGTTCAAAGAAGAAAACATTTTGAGTTGTGGTAAAACAGTAACCCTGAAAAAGCTTGGCTTACCACACATTACAAAGAGCATACTTAAGTCAGACTCAACAGCTTAGCTTCCAGCCCACAGTAGACATTTGATAACTGCACCTTTAGTAGATGTTACAACCATCCAGCTTCCCAATTGGACCCAATGGCAGTATCAGAAACGTCTTGGCTGGCTCGGAAATTGGCAATGGTACCTCCCGGAGTCTATGCATTAGGTTTGACCCAGAGGCCTTGTGATACATTAATCGTGCAAGTAATGATGACGCATGTGACGTGGAAGGTAATTTCACAGTGTCTGTCTGTATAACAGCCCAGTTTCTCTGAAAGCTGCACTCTGAGCATTGGGACCTTATAGACTGGGGAGCTGTAATAGAGGGGCAACCCATTCATCCTAAAGCACATGCAGGCCCTCTCTCAGGGTGATTGTGTAGTGCACAATTGGAGGACCTAGATAGACACCCAAATATGTGCATACGTGTGAGACAAACATGAAAACTAAACATTCAGTACAATACTCGTGCACATTCACACACCTACAATATAGCAATTGACATGATCACCCAAACACAGTGCAAACTTGGCACAGACCCGCTCTCAGAGATGCTCACAAGAACACAGCATAGCCAGGTACATACTGTACATAGCCTACAATGTTTATGCTCTTAGACACAGGGATGTGAGTGGCAGATCTAGTAATTACACCAACACAGTCTCCCACTGGCACTGAAAATGTGCCATCCTTGGCCGCTAGATGAAAATCAGTCTCGACTGAAAGTACGTCTGGAAATCCTGTACGTGAACCCAAATGTCACACAAACCATGTCCAATGTTAGAACTATGTTAGAACTGCAATTTAAGGCCATGAGATCTGTGGTGAAGGGAAAATAAATATATTGTTGGCTTTTCCAGCTTATAGACAGTGTTACATGTACTGGTACAGTAGGCTTTACTTGGTCCATTGACACATCAAATGTCAAGAAGAAGTGGGCTATACTAGCAGAAAAGCATTGAAAAGTGGCACACACCATAACATAATAGTACAGTAACCCCAGGAAAAGCTTTCAACTTGGTTGCTCTCATTATTTTCAAGTAGCAGGCAGGTAGGCACACTAATGCGATGATTCAGGTAGTTTCAATAGGCTAGCATTATTTTACTTTGACAGAAGAAAACAACATGCTCCAGTGAATGGTCCTGTGTGGCTCAGTTGGTAGAGTCTGGCGCTTGCAACGCCAGGGTTGTGGAGTTCGATTCCCATGGGGGACCAGTAAAACAACAAAAAGCATGAAAGTACGCACTTACTACTAGTGTAAGTCGCTCTGGATAAGAGTGTCTGCTGAATGACCAAAATGTTTAGCCGTCTTGTTTCCATGTTTCCTCGGATCTTGTCTTATCACTCCCAACGGGCTGGGGAGAGGCAATGGTGGAGTCATGCGTCCTTCGAAACATGACCCAGCCGCACCAATGGAAACGCTGTTCAGCTGGTGACTGAGGGGGCGATGAGCCAAGTAAATCCCCTCCGGCCAAACACTTCCTAAACCCAGATGTCCTATCAGACTCCCGGCTACGGCTGGTTGTGGTAGAGCCCGGGATTGAACCTGGGTGTTTAGTCACGCCTCTAGCACTGAGATGCAGTGCATTAGACCACTGCGTCACTCGGGAGGCCCCTTAATCACTTTTTAAATTGGAATATGGAACAGTTACTTTGAACTCCAAATAACTAAATTTGCCTCCAATACATAAAAAGTCATTTAGAAATACAGAAGTATTTTGTTCTTGAGGAAGAACCATCTCGAAACCCAACTCCTTGTGGAGTTTTACACAGACATATTTGTCAACTATACATCTGCTTGAATTAAGCTAACCTTTTGAAAAGAGGTAGAGCGTGTGTGTATATATGCATTCACTCAGGTTGTGGTGAGAAAGGTCACATCTCCTTCGAAAAACACTTTTGGTTTAACCAGGTACCTGGCAGTAACCAGGTACCTGGCAGTCATCACACACTGCACCACTTCTAAACAAAATCGTTGTGCTATAGGCTTAAAATTATGTTTGGATTCTTGCTTGAACAGTCGCCAAGATTATAAACTCAGCAAAAAAAGAAATGTCCTCGCACTGTCAACTGCATTTATTTTCAGCAAACTTAACATGTGTAAATATTTGTATGAACATACAGTGCCTTGCGAAAGTATTCGGCCCCCTTGAACTTTGCGACCTTTTGCCACATTTCAGGCTTCAAACATAAAGATATAAAACTGTATTTTTTTGTGAAGAATCAACAACAAGTGGGACACAATCATGAAGTGGAACGACATTTATTGGATATTTCAAACTTTTTTAACAAATCAAAAACTGAAAAATTGGGCGTGCAAAATTATTCAGCCCCTTTTAGTGCAGCAAACTCTCTCCAGAAGTTCAGTGAGGATCTCTGAATGATCCAATGTTGACCTAAATGACTAATGATGATAAATACAATCCACCTGTGTGTAATCAAGTCTCCGTATAAATGCACCTGCACTGTGATAGTCTCAGAGGTCTGTTAAAAGCGCAGAGAGCATCATGAAGAACAAGGAACACACCAGGCAGGTCCGAGATACTGTTGTGAAGAAGTTTAAAGCCGGATTTGGATACAAAAAGATTTCCCAAGCTTTAAACATCCCATGGAGCACTGTGCAAGCGATAATATTGAAATGGAAGGAGTATCAGACCACTGCAAACCTACCAAGACCTGGCCGTCCCTCTAAACTTTCAGCTCATACAAGGAGAAGACTGATCAGAGATGCAGCCATCTGCAAAAAATACAGTTTTATATCTTTATGTTTGAAGCCTGAAATGTGGCAAAGGGTCGCAAAGTTCAAGGGGGCCGAATACTTTCGCAAGGCACTGTAACAAGATTCAACAACTGAGACAAACTGAACAAGTTCCACAGACATGTGACTAACAGAAATGGAATAATGTGTCCCTGAACAAAGGGGGGTCAAAATCAAAATTAACCATCAGTATCTGGTGTGGCCACCAGCTGCATTAAGTAATACAGTGAATCTCCTCCTCATGGACTGCACTAGATTTGCCAGTTCTTGCTGTGAGATGTTACCCCACCAAGGCACCTGCAAATTCCCAGACATTTCTGCGGGGGAATGGCCCTAGCCCTCACCCTCCGATTCAACAGGTCCCAGACGTGCTCAATGGGATTGAGATCCGGGCTCTTCGCTGGCAATGGCAGAACACTGACATTCCTGTCTTGCAGGAAATCACGCACAGAACGAGCAGTACGGCTGGTGGCATTATCATGCTGGAGGGTCATGTCAGGATGAGCCTGCAGAAAGGGTACCACATGAGGGAGGAGGATGTCTTCCCTGTAACGCACAGCATTAAGATTGCTCAATCCGATGATGCTGTGACACACCGCTCCAGACCATGACGGACCCACCTCCAAATCGATCCCGCTCCAGAGTACAGGCCTCGGTGTAATGCTCATTCCTTTGACGATAAACGCGAATCCGACCATCATCCCACTGGTGAGACAGAACCGCGACTTATCAGTAAAATAAAACATTTTGCCAGTCCCGTCTGGTCCAGCGACAGTGGGTTTGTGCTAGAGGTCGACCGATTATGATTTTTCAACGCCGATAACGATTATTGGAGGCCCAAAAAAGTCGATACCGATTAAAAATCGGCTGATTTTTAAAAATGTATTTGTAATAATGACAATTACAACAATACTGAATGAACACTTATTTGAACTTAATATAATACATCAATAAAATCAATTTAGCCTCAAGTAAATAATTAAACATGTTCAATTTGGTTTAAATAATGCAAAAACAAAGTGTTGGAGAAGAAAGTAAAAGTGCAATATGTGCTATGTAAGAAAGCTAACGTTTCAGTTCCTTGCTCAGAACATGAGAACATATGAAAGCTGGTGGTTCCTTTTAACATGAGTCTTCAATATTCCCAGGTAAGAAGTTTTAGGTTGTAGTTATTATAGGAATTATAGGACTATTTCCCTCTATACCATTTGTATTTCATTAACCTTTGACTATTGGATGTTTTTCATAGGCACTTTAGTATTGCCAGTGTAACAGTATAGCTTCTGTCCCTCTCCTCGCTCCTCCCTGGGCTCGAACCAGCAACACAACGACAATTAGCGCGCGCTAACTAGCTAGCCATTTCACTTCGGTTACACGAGCCTCATCTCGGGAGTTGATAAGCTTAGTCATAAACAGCGCAATGCTTGACGCACAATGAAGAGCTGCCGTCAAAACGCACAAAAGTGCTGTTTGAATGAATGTTTACGCGCCTGCTTCTGCCTACCACCGCTCAGTCAGATACTTGTATGCTCAGTCAGATTATATGCAACGCAGGACACGCCAGATAATATCTAGTAATATCATCAACCATGTGTAGTTTACTAGTGATTATGATTGTTTTTTATAAAAGGTAAGTTTAATGCTACCTAGCAACTTACCTTGGCTTACTGCATTCGCATAACAGGCAGTCTCCTTGTGGAGTGCAACAAGAGAGAGGCAGGTCATCATTGCGTTGGACTCGTTAACTGTAAGGTTGCAAGATTGGGTCCCCCGAGCTGACATGGTGAAAATCTGTCGATCTGCCCCTGAACAAGGCAATTAACCCACCGTTCCTAGGCAGTCATTGAAAATAATAATGTGTTCTTAACTGACTTGTCTAGTTAAATAAAGGTATAAAAGGTAAATCGGCGCCCAAAAATACCGATTTCCGATTGTTATGAAAACTTGAAATCGGCCCTAATTAAATCAGCCATTCCGATTAATCGTTCGACCTCTAGTTTGTGCCAATAGGTGACGTTGTTGCCGGTGATGTCTGGTGAGGACCTGCCTTACAACAGGTCTACAAGCCCTCAGTCCAGCCTCTCAGCCTATTGCGGACAGTCTGAGCACTGGTGTAACTCAGGCAGTTGTTGCCATCCTGTACCTGTCCCGCAGGTGTGATGTTCGGCTGTACCGATCCTGTGCAGGTGTTGCTACACATGGTCTCTCCGTAGCTGTCCGGATTTTTATGAATTATCTTTGAAAGATAGGGTCCTGAAAAAAGGGACATTTATTTTCTTTCGCTGAGTTTATCTGGTTGGGATCTTTGCAAAATATCTATTTTGGATGTAGCAGCTGTAGCTAGAATGCTAACGCTCATTGATATAGGCTGTAGAAAAAGCTAGCCAAAGAGCCATTTGTTTTTTTTTAAGTATAATGCAGTTGATTTGCGATGATGACAAACATATTAAGCAGGACATTAAAATCCAATTATAATCCAAAAGTAGTGTGAAATGCACTTAAGCAACATAAATTAGGCTTTTTTTGCTGGCATTCTATTAGAACTCTCCCTCGTTCTGCCACCAACTTGCGTACATCGTCCTATTGCGGCAATGTTTGCAAACACAGAAAGGGGTCTAAGTAGAGCGGATATATGCTCTAGCACACTGCTGTCCTTTAGCTCATCTCTGCAGTCCTATATAGATACAGTGAAGTTTCACCATGAATACTACCAGCTTTTTCCTAGGTGTGTTAACTCCCACAGGAAATTTTAAAAAAACTGTCCATTTGTCATTTTTTGTGAATTTGATGTAGGCCTCAACTGTTCCAGTTTAAAAAAGGCACACATAGCTAACATGCTATTCAACAATTGTATCGAGAAGTGTTTAAGTGGCCAACTAGGTACTTTACCATAAACTCTCTTTCCTCAAGTTCTCGGTCCAAAAGAAATTAACTCAGTTTGAGGAGCCCATACAAAACAACCTGCCATACATCCAGTTTCCTCATGTTCGGTCACTGTCTAAACTTTCACACGCATAATTTCACAATTCTGACAAGTGTTCAGTGGTTTTCAAATAAGCCACTGACCTCAAGGGAAATAAATCAACCTGGTCTCAAATAATTTCATATTATTCTGTACGTAAATCCAAGACACTCCATTTACTATGATGTTACCATAAAAAAACATGTATTACATATAATACATAATGATTTGAATTTGCAAAATGAAGTCATGGCCAAAAGTTTTGAGAATGACACAAATATACATTTTCAAAGTCTGCTGCCTCAGTGTCTTTAGATATTTTTTGTCAGATGTTACTGTGGAATACTGAAGCATTACAAGCATTTCATAGGTGTCAAAGGCTTTTATTGACAATTACATGAAGTTGATTTGCAGTGTTGACCCTTTTTCAAGACTTCTGCAATCTGCCCTGGCATGCTATCAATTAACTTCTGGGCCACATCCTGACTGATTGCAGCCCATTCTTGCATAATCAATGCTTGGAGTTGTGGGTTTTTGATTGTCCACCCGCCTCTTGAGGGTTGATCACAAGTTTTCAATGGGATTAATTAAGGTCTGGGGAGTTTCCTGGCCATGGACCCAAAATATTGATGTTTTGTTCCCCAAGCCACTTAGTTATCACTTTTGCCTTATGGCAAGGTGCTCCATCATGCTGGAAAAGGCATTGTTCGTCACCAAACTGTTCCTGGATGGTTGGGAGAAGATGCTCTCAGAGGGTGTGTTGGTACCATTCTTTATTCATTGCTGTATTCTTAGGCACAATTGTGATTGAGCCCACTCCCTTGGCTGAGAAGCAACCCCACACATGAATGGTCTCAGGATGCTTTACTGTTGGCATGACACAGGACTGATGGTAGCACTCACCTTTGTCTTCTCCGTACAAACTTTTTTCCGGATGCCCCAAACAAGAGAAAATGACTTTACCCCAGTCCTCAGCAGTCCAATCCCTGTTCCTTTTGCAGAATATTAGTCTGTCCTTGATGTTTTTCCTGGAGATAAGTGGCTTCTTTGCTGCCCTTGACACCAGGCCATCCTCCAAAAGTCTTCACCTCACTGTGCGTGCAGATGCACTCACACCTGCCTGCTGCCATTCCTGAGCAAGTTCTGTACTGGTGGTGCTCCGATCCTGCAGCTGAAACAACTTTAGGAGACGGTCCTGGCGCTTGCTGGACTTTCTTGGGCGCCCTGAAGCCTTCTTCACAACAATTCAACTGCTCTCCTTGAAGTTCTTGATGATCCGATAAATGGTTGATTTAGGTGCAATCTTACTGGCAGCAATATCCTTGCCTGTGAAGCCCTTTTTGTGCAAAGCAATGATGATGGCACGTGTTTCCTTTTAGGTAACCATGGTTGACAGAGGAAGAACAATGATTCCAAGCGCCACCCTCCTTTTGAATCTTCCAGTCTGTTATTCGAACTCAATCAGCATGACGGAGTGATCTCCAGCCTTGTCCTCATCAACACTCACACATGTGTTAACGAGAGACTCACAGACATGATGTCAGCTGGTCCTTTTGTGGCAGGGCTGAAATGCAGTGGAAATGTTTTTGGGGGGATTCAGTTAATGTGCATGGCAAAGAGGGACTTTGCAATGAATTGCAATTAATCTGATCACTCTTCATAACATTCTGGAGTATATGCAAATTGCCATCATATAAACTGAGGCAGCAGACTTTGTGAAAAGTCATATTTGTTGCATTCTCAAAACTTTTGGCCACGACTGTATACATATGCTGTATGCAATTTTTCAAAACGTATGATATGTTACGATTTCTAGCTAGCTCGCTAATGTTAGCTCGGCTAAGGGTTAGAGTAAAGTTTCGCTAAAATGGTTAAGGCTAGGGGAAGGGTTAGCTAACATGCTAAGTAGTTGAAAAGTTGCTAATTAGATAAAATGCTAAAGTTGTCCTTGATGAGATTCGAACTCGCAACCTTTTGGTGTCCACCCATCCATCCCGACCAATCACATTACTTTCGTTTTTGCCTTAACCCAGTCAACAAGGTGGGTTTGGGGCCTAATCCGTTTTAGATTTGGGGGACTCGGCATTGACTCGGACTCAGGGGGCTTCATACGGGCCGAGCACTTCCCGAGTCAGGCAGAAAAATATTACTCTTGGTTCCGGCTAATGGTACTCGGGCCAAGTCGACTTCAGCATATCTGGCCTGATTAACCTTTTCAGAAGTAGAGCCATGAGGTTCTTTCGGCAGGTGATGCAAGAATAAAACAACTAATTAAT
Organism: Oncorhynchus kisutch; assembly: GCF_002021735.2. Taxonomy (NCBI): domain Eukaryota; kingdom Metazoa; phylum Chordata; class Actinopteri; order Salmoniformes; family Salmonidae; genus Oncorhynchus; species Oncorhynchus kisutch. Next base: position 40,269,887 of record NC_034190.2, on the reverse strand, counting down.
GTAATAATTTCACCTCGAATTTGCTCAGTCATTTGCAAGCTAAAAATCTTCCCATTAGGCTATTAGATGGACAAGACCCTAATGAATTTATGCTATAAAAGGAATTTGATTTTACTACAGATTTTTTTGGAACCCCACTCACTAATTCTATTAATTTCAGTCCTTCGGCCAATCCTGTCTTAATATAATGGCATTATTGATTTTTAGGCATATGCTGGTGGCCACGTTAATTATAGGACGACTTGGGATACATGATCCACGACCGACAGCATATCTCAGGGTCATAGGCTATAGCCTATTTTTCTATGGTAGGCCCATCTGTAAACGCCGATACATCCTGCCAAAATACACCATATGAGTGGCCTAATGTAATTTTCTGGACCTGTCGAAAATAAACCCATAACTGATCCAAATGGTTGTATTTTAAAAGACCTTTATTTTGGCATGAAACACAAAATGACGTTTGAGTGGTTATTCAAATTAGCCTACATCACGGGCAGTTTACAGCCTAGACAATAATTGTGTCCTAACAATAATACATTCCTCATTGCACTGTTGTTGTATTTTCTGAAAATGTAGGCCTAGCTCTTCCATTTGATCATCTGTAACCTATGCTGAAGGAGTGAAGCAGCATACAACCATGCATGTTGAATTATTGCAGGAACCTATTAAACGGTTACAAATGTAGTCTATAGCCTATTAAAATAGATAAATAAATAACAACCATGACAGTCAATGGAAAAAATCCTAGCGCTCAAAATGTTGTGGGTTCGATTCCCGGGGCCACGAACAGAAAATAAATGTATGCATATATACTGTCACTTTGGATAAAAGCATCTGCTTAATGTCACATTTATTATTTTTGCACACCTTATATTTGTGAGACAAACATTTATTTTCTGTATGGAACCTTTGACAGTAGCTATGCCTGCGCATTCTGAGATGCCAGAAGAAAATAAAACTGCGTATCTAAACCAGGTAAATTATGAATTGTGTCACCAGCTGTGTTACTTAGCCATAGTGTTTCTTTGTCATAACCCAAGGTTGCATGCCAAAGTTTTGCTGAACCTGAACATAAACTTTGTCTAAGTTCATAATGATGATAATAATGGTTTATTTAGCTTCATTGTGTACTATGGCAGCTAAACGCTGAATTACAGTAACACACATACATAATATATATATTTATTATATAGTCCCAGTGGTTATTTGTAACGTTAGCTACTTTAATCATTTGGATCTAGCTAGTGGTCAATCATAAAAAAATACATTGTTTTGAAAAACTATTCATGGTTTGGTTTCCCAAGTGGCGCAGAGTTCTAAGGCACTGCATCTCAGTGCTTGAGGCATCACAACAGACACCCTGGTATCTCCTGGCCGTGATTGAGAGTCCCATAGGGTGGTGCACAATTGACCCAGCTCTGTCCGGGTTTGGCTGATGTAGGCCGTCATTGTAAATAAGTATTTGTTCTTAACTGACTTCCCTAGTTAAAAGGTTCAATTTCTTTAAAATTACAACAACAACAAAATGGTTGACCCTATACAGTCATGTAGCATGCGCTCCAGCATGTAGCACATAGCACGCGCTCCAGCAGGTATATCTCTCTGGTCACCCCCAAAACCAATTCTTTCTTTGGCCACCTCTCCTTCCAGGTCTCTGCTGCCAATGACTGGAACGAACTACAAAAATCTCTGAAACTGGAAACACTTATCTCCCGCACTAGCTTTAAGCACCAACTGTCAGAGCAGCTCACAGATTACGCACCTGTACATAGCCCACCTATAATTTAGCCCAAACAACTCCCTCTTTCCCTACTGTATTTATTTATTTTGCTCCTTTGCACCCCATTATTTTTCTTTGCACATTCTTCCACTGCAAATCTACAATTCTGGTGTTTTACTTGCTATATTGTATTTACTTTGCCACCATGGCCTTTTTTGCCTTTAACTCCCTTATCTCACCTCATTTGCTCACATCGTATATAGACTGTTTATACTGTATTATTGACTGTATGTTTGTTTTACTCCATGTGTAACTCTGTGTCGTTATATGTGTCGAACGGCTTTGCTTTATCTTGGCCAGGTCGCAATTGTAAATGAGAACTTGTTCTCAACTTGCCTACCTGGTTAAATAAAGGTGAAAAAATAATAATAATAACATTTTTTAAATAAAATTTCAATCAGCTGCTGTCTTCTTTCATTGAAAAGTAAATCTATAAAAAAAACTATAAGTATAATGTTAAACATTCTATTGGTTGAATTATTAGTGTTCCCAGCTGATCCCATTCCTCACTTGAACCCTGTGTAAAGTGATTTTCTTGACAATACACGTGTTCTTGTTTGTCTCTCCACCCTCAGCCTCTCTGATGGACTGTCTCCACCCTCAGCCTCTCTGATGGACTGTCTCCACCCTCAGCCTCTCTGATGGACTGTCTCCACCCTCAGCCTCTCTGATGGACTGTCTCCACCCTCAGCCTCTCTGATGGACTGTCTCCACCCTCAGCCTCTCTGATGGACTGTCTCCACCCTCAGCCTCTCTGATGGACTGTCTCCACCCTCAGCCTCTCTGATGGACTGTCTCCACCACCGTGCAACAAATACTCAAAATGTCAATCTGAAGGATGGCACCCTGAGCCTGAGATGGTGTGGCTGGACAGTAAAAGAGTCAATCTCAAATGTGAAAACTGTTCAAGGGTGTGTAGACTTTCACTAGTCACTGTATACCTATTGCTTCTCGAAGAAAATATGTTATAAGTGCTTGTTGAGTTAGGTCAACTGTTCTTCCCCATCAGAACCAAACATAGGATTAACTGAAAACAAACACTGTATAAAATCAAATCAAATGTTATTTGTCACATACACATGGTTAGCAGATGTTAATGCGAGTGTAGCGAAATGCTTGTGCTTCTAGTTCCGACAATGCAGTAATAACCAACAAGTAATCTAACTAACAATTCCAAAACTACTGTCTTATACACAGTGTAAGGGGATAAAGAATATGTACATAAGGATATATGAATGAGTGATGGTACAGAGCAGCATAGACAAGATACAGTAGATGGTATCGAGTACAGTATATACATATGAGATGAGTATGTAAACAAAGTGGCAAAGTTAAAGTGGCTAGTGATACATGTATTACATAAGGATGCAGTCGATGATATAGAGTACAGTATATACGTATGCATATGAGATTAATAATGTAGGGTAAGTAACATTATATAAGGTAGCATTGTTTAAAGTGGCTAGTGATATATTTACATCATTTCCCATCAATTCCCATTATTAAAGTGGCTGGAGTTGAGTCAGTGTCAGTGTCGGTGTGTTGGCAGCAGCCACTCAATGTTAGTGGTGGCTGTTTAACAGTCTGATGGCCTTGAGATAGAAGCTGTTTTTCAGTCTCTCGGTCCCAGCTTTGATGCACCTGTACTGACCTCGCCTTCTGGATGATAGCGGGGTGAACAGGCAGTGGCTCGGGTGGTTGATGTCCTTGATGATCTTTATGGCCTTCCTGTAACATCGGGTGGTGTAGGTGTCCTGGAGGGCAGGTAGTTTGCCCCCGGTGATGCGTTGTGCAGACCTCACTACCCTCTGGAGAGCCTTACGGTTGAGGGCGGAGCAGTTGCCGTACCAGGCGGTGATACAGCCCGCCAGGATGCTCTCGATTGTGCATCTGTAGAAGTGCTTTTGGTGACAAGCCGAATTTCTTCAGCCTCCTGAGGTTGAAGAGGCGCTGCTGCGCCTTCTTCACGATGCTGTCTGTGTGAGTGGACCAATTCAGTTTGTCTGTGATGTGTATGCCGAGGAACTTAAAACTTGCTACCCTCTCCACTACTGTTCCATCGATGTGGATAGGGGGGTGTTCCCTCTGCTGTTTCCTGAAGTCCACAATCATCTCCTTAGTTTTGTTGACGTTGAGTGTGAGGTTATCTTCCTGACACCACACTCCGAGGGCCCTCACCTCCTCCCTGTAGGCCGTCTCGTCGTTGTTGGTAATCAAGCCTACCACTGTTGTGTCGTCTGCAAACTTGATGATTGAGTTGGAGGTGTGCGTGGCCACGCAGTCGTGGGTGAACAGGGAGTACAGGAGAGGGCTCAGAACGCACCCTTGTGGGGCCCCAGTGTTGAGGATCAGCGGGGTGGAAATGTTGGTGCCTACCCTCACCACCTGGGGGCGGCCCGTCAGGAAGTCCAGTACCCAGTTGCACAGGGCGGGGTCGAGACCCAGGGTCTCGAGCTTGATGACGAGCTTGGAGGGTACTATGGTGTTGAATGCCGAGCTGTAGTCGATGAACAGCATTCATCGACTACAGGTATTCCTCTTGTCCAGATGGGTTAGGGCAGTGTGCAGTGTGGTTGAGATTGCATCGTCCTTGGACCTATTTGGGCGGTAAGCAAATTGGAGTGGGTCTAGGGTGTCAGGTAGGGTGGAGGTGATATGGTCCTTGACTAGTCTCTCAAAGCACTTCATGATGACGGAAGTGAGTGCTACGGGGCGGTAGTCGTTTAGCTCAGTTACCTTAGCTTTCTTGGGAACAGGAACAATGGTGGCCCTCTTGAAGCATGTGGGAACAGCAGACTGGTATAGGGATTGATTGAATATGTCCGTAAACACACCGGCCAGCTGGTCTGCGCATGCTCTGAGGGCGCGGCTGGGGATGCCGTCTGGGCCTGCAGCCTTGCGAGGGTTAACACGTTTAAATGTCTTACTCACCTCGGCTGCAGTGAAGGAGAGACCGCATGTTTTCGTTGCAGGCCGTGTCAGTGGCACTGTATTGTCCTCAAAGCGGGCAAAAAAGTTATTTAGTCTGCCTGGGAGCAAGACATCCTGGTCCGTGACTGGGCTGGATGTCTTCCTGTAGTCCGTGATTGACTGTAGACCCTGCCACATGCCTCTTGTGTCTGAGCCGTTGAATTGAGATTCTACTTTGTCTCTGTACTGACGCTTAGCTTGTTTGATAGCCTTGCGGAGGGAATAGCTGCACTGTTTGTATTCGGTCATGTTACCAGACACCTTGCCCTGATTAAAAGCAGTGGTTCGCGCTTTCAGTTTCACGCGAATGCTGCCATCAATCCACGGTTTCTGGTTAGGGAATGTTTTAATCGTTGCTATGGGAACGACATCTTCAACGCACGTTCTAATGAACTCGCACACCGAATCAGCGTATTCGTCAATATTGTTATCTGACGTAATACGAAACATATCCCAGTCCACGTGATGGAAGCAGTCTTGGAGTGTGGAGTCAGCTTGGTCGGACCAGCGTTGGACAGACCTCAGCGTGGGAGCCTCTTGTTTTAGTTTCTGTCTGTAGGCAGGGATCAACAAAATGGGGTCGTGGTCAGCTTTTCCAAAAGGGGGGCGGGGCAGGGCCTTATATGCGTTGCGGAAGTTAGAGTAACAATGGTCCAAGGTCTTTCCACCCCTGGTTGCACAATCGATATGCTGATAAAATTTAGGGAGTCTTGTTTTCAGATTAGCCTTGTTAAAATCCCCAGCTACAATGAATGCAGCCTCCAGATAAATGGTTTCCAGTTTGCAAAGAGTTAAATAAAGTTCGTTCAGAGCCATCGATGTGTCTGCTTGGGGGGGGGATATATACGGCTGTGATTATAATCGAGGAGAATTCTCTTGGTAGATAATGCGGTCTACATTTGATTGTGAGGAATTCTAAATCAGGTGAACAGAAGGATTTGAGTTCCTGTATGTCCTCCATGTTTCTTTCATCACACCATGTCTCGTTAGCCATAAGGCATACGCCCCCGCCCCTCTTCTTACCAGAAAGATGTTTGTTTCTGTCGGCGCGATGCGTGGAGAAACCCGTTGGCTGCACCGCCTCGGATAGCGTCTCTCCAGTGAGCCATGTTTCCGTGAAGCAAAGAACGTTACAGTCTCTGATGTCCCTCTGGAATGCTACCCTTGCTCGTATTTCATCAACCTTGTTGTCAAGAGACTGGACATTGGCAAGAAGAATGCTAGGGAGTGGTGCACGGTGTGCCCGTCTCCGGAGTCTGACCAGAAGACCGCCTCGTTTCCCTCTTTTTCGGAGTCGTTTTTTTGGGTCGCTGCATGGGATCCACTCCGTTGTCCTGTTTGTAAGGCAGAACACAGGATCCGCGTCGCGAAAAACATATTCTTGGTCGTACTGATGGTGAGTTGACGCTGATCTTATATTTAGTAGTTCTTCTCGACTGTATGTAATGAAACCTAAGATGACCTGGGGTACTAATGTAAGAAATAACACGTAAAAAAAACAAAAAACTGCATAGTTTCTTAGGAACGCGAAGCGAGGCGGCCATCTCTGTCGGCGCCGGAAAACTATAGTTTTTATATAACGGATGGCCAGTCCTTGCATCCATAGCTTCTATACGTTTATGGTCAGTGCTATCTGGGATCCTTAGGATATCCCTATCCTAAACCATAACCCTTACACATAACCAAATCCCACAGGCCGCCAGTTGCCCATCCCTGACCTAGAGTCTTGAAATTCTGTGCATTGGTGCCTCTTCTCACAAGGAACACATTTGCCTCAAGGACCCACAAGGTCTGCCATGATGGATTTTCCACCATTTGGATTTTTTTTTAAACACTTAAAATGCCATCTCTTCCGGAACCACAGGGCCGATCTGGATGAAACTTGATATATGGCATCTAGGCACCAAGGTCTTTCAAAGCAATATTTTCCAGACTACTATGTCAAACAACTGACCAATAACATTCATGTCGGTGTGGTCTGGCACAAATGCATATACATCAGACACGGATATTTGTATTGTAACCACTCTTGGTACACACACCCAAACCCTGTCAAGACTCAACATATGCAAGCACATTCAGATTGACCACACGGTGGCGCTACAACAGGCACATATATATTTTGATTTGTTGAAAGTGAAAACCTCTGGTTACTGTGTTGTGTTGATTTGCTTCCCATTTGAAGTCTGGACTGTGATTCCTAGGATTTCTGTGTGGTGTCAAAATCTGACTAATTGTTGGAACTATATATTTTGCTCTTTTCTTCCCCTGTTATTCAAAAGGTGCTGTCAGGAGAAACACTTTCACATCCAAGGGTACAGATGGACAGCAAGGAAAGGGCAGATAGACCCAGAGAGACATGCATGTAAGAGATGAACACAAACGCTTTATACATTATCTGGAAATAATGGACAACTTGGTACAACCTGTGTTTATTAGTTCCATATAATGTAGAGCGGAGGCGTTTATCCCGCTTATACCACTGTTGCCAAAGAAAACAAGCACACATTTACTGGTAAAATGTACATGTTTTCATTGAGATTTTGACAAGTAAATTCATACTATTTCATCCTTTCACTAAACCTGGTTGTTCGTTAAAACTGTTAGATTGCTAGAGAAGCGGATTTGTTGTTCATTCTATTTGTTTGATTACTATGCAGGCTGGCAATGTTCTTATCCCTTACTTGCTAGCTAGCCAACTACGGCTAACACAGTCACGTAAACTCTGCAGATAGAATAACATCAGAATTGAGTGGATTTTGGCCCTTGCTGGGCTGATTCTGGCCCTAAAATGGCAGCTTTGGCTCAGTTCAGGCTGCCAGATCTGGCCCAAATGACTCAGGCCTAGTCTGTAGTCACTCATTTCGGACTCGGACCGGATCCGGCTGCCAGACCCGGGCCAGCAGTTTTAGATCTGGTATGCCGGAATCAGGCCAGATGTGAGCCAGACGTTTGTGTTACCTGGGAAGTAACCATCGGTCTTATGTGACCATACCAAACCTTACATATCATACTAAAATGAAGTGTCTCATTCATACATACAGAATAATACAAAATGCTCTGAGACCAGGTTAAATAAATAGACTAGGTTGTAGGGACAGTATCTGTGCGTTAGAGATGTCGATGATGCGCACAGATACTGTAACAAGGGAAGGCCGACAAATGCTAAATCATGCATGAGCATTGTTATCCAATATGCACAGGCTCTGTAGTTGTCAAAATTACAATGTTTCCATTTTCTAGGCTTTGGCTGGGATCTAAATAGCAGTTCCTTCTGCTCACTTTTTATTTATTTAACTAGGCAGTTAAGAACACATTCTTATTTACAATGATGGCCTAGGAACAGTGGATTAACTGCCTTGTTCAGGGGCAGAACAACAGATTTGTACCTTGTCAGCTCGGGGATTTGAACTTGCAACCTTTCGGTTACTAGTCCAACGCTCCATCCATTAGGCAGGTATCCCTGCAGCCTACTTAAGTAGGCTAACTGGGCTGCAACCTGTAGCCTTTAAAGCGGTTGTGACACATTATCAATCCACACAATACTGACCTTTGCAGTGCAAGGAGAGAGAACTAATAGCAAGCACCAAGGAACACACCATTTAAAAAAACATTTTTGAATCAAATTAAACCTTAAATTTAACTAGGCAAGTCAGTTAAGAACAAATATTTTATTTACAATGGATGGCCTACCCCGGCCAAACCCTAACCAGGATGACGCTGGGCCAATTGTGCACCACCCTATGGGCCCTCCCAATCATGGCCGGTTGTGATACAGCCTGGAATCGAACCAGGGTCTGTAGTGAAGCCTCTAGCACTGAATTGTCAACTAACGTGAATTCAATGTGAAATCGACAAAAAATATCACCATGTAATTGGATTTAGGTTAAAAGTTGGGTAAAAAAAAAAAATTACTACGAAATTCCCTTTGTTTCACGTCAATTCAATGTCATCACATATATACAAAATAATAATTACGTGGAACCAACGTTGATTCAACTCGTTTTTGCCCTGTGGGTAAGAACCTCATGATTGAAAGTTCTGCTTACCTGTTCTGCCATCCTTGAATTAAGTTTGTGTATTTGCTCAACACTCCTTCTAACTGACGCTTACACGCTTGCTGAAAATTCATACTGTTTCCTAAAAAACCACCCCGACTCACTCCTCCACCGGCCCCGCTCCCAAGTGAAGCCGAGCCGGGGCTATGAGAACCAGCTCGTCCGATCTGTCTCGCCGAATTCCCCTTGTCCGACGGCAGTGAAGCAGAGTTCGTTTTATTTGTCCCAGGATGCGGACTGCAGAGCATCTTCTCCATACTGACGACGCGATAAACGTAGTCGAGCAGGAAAATCGTGGTAAATTGTATGTCTACTGACCTAAATCGATAGCATTAAATATGTAATATCCATGTTTCGCTGGTGATGTGAACGTCCCTCTGCCCAAGAAACCAAGCATAATTCCCAGCAGTTGTATGAAGAGCACTGCTGTAGTTCCCTTTCTGAGGCGATAGAAGCATAGTGGCTCTAACGTTTTCGTGTTGTTGAGAAATCACAGTGCAGACACTCCCTCTCCTGACTCATTCGACCAACCCCCGGATATAACAATCCAATCTTATTACACATCATCATAGCCAAGAACACAGCTACAGAAACCCCCCAAATGTACGAACCCCCCCCCAAAAAACCTAATTATATAAATATTTTTTTGTCATTCCAATCAGCTATAAAACCCATTCACGTAGTATTCATCCACATGATGTAGGCCAATTAAATTACATTAAATTAGGGGTATCAGACAGATCTGACAAATGGGGTGAACTAGATGGTAATTGTCCATGAAGAAAAATGTGTGACATGCTTTAGCTCTTTGAAAGTATTTTTGTAGTAGTGGTAGAAGTTTAAAACGTTTTGCTTAAGTGAAGCGGTGAAATATAGTCAAAGTTAAATATATATAAATATCTGGTCTGATTATTTTGATAAACTACTATGTCAACCTTATTACTCTGGAGTTTGTGGCAGTTCCATCACATAATTCGTAACAAATAAGACTAGTACACTTTTACACACTCTTCTACTAGAAAACCACAGTATATGCAAGCTGTAATAATTACTCATAAGGAATTAGAGGTTTTAGGTATAGTAACCTCAATTCAACCATACATTTATTTCTTAATCAAATGATAAAGCTGCTATAAAAAAAGTTAGGACTGGATGGGTAGATCAATAAATAGGTTATATAAATGAATGAATAGATAAATAAAGTTAGAACACAGGATGAAAGACATAATGGATGAAGGAATTCATTCAAATATTTAGGACATTATGGAATATGGATGAATGGACATTTTTGGTTGAATGAGAGTTGTGAATGTGTTGTGTAAGTCAGTATTTATTTCTTTACTCCACACAAATAATGTTTGAAATAAAAAAACAAAGTCATCTCCAATCCTGTTTCCATGTTCTAGTCAAGGATTTTTTCTTTTTCTTGGTTCTAGTGGGTGGTGAGCATAGAATTGCACATCAGCGCCACCTGCTGGGTGGGGGTTTTACTACTGTGAAAGGCAGCCTACACAGACTAGAAGGGATAAACTGCATCCCAGTACCGTGACCGAAGTAAGGACTGGTGGGTGTGTCGAAAGGTAAGTAGTGGGCGTGCGGAAAGCAGTGGTTGCGGCAAAAGCGCTCTGCTAGATGGTTTTGATTGAGCTGTGGTTTTTTTCTTAAGAATTTTACATTTTCACTTATAAAACAGATTTTGTGAAAAGTATAGACTTGTTTATTAGAAGTATAGATGATGTGTGTACTGTTGCTCTATGCGTTGTATGCGTGTGCTTACTGTAACTGTCACCCTGATATTGGCTCCTAGGCAGCTACTTCCCACGCCTTTGCCGAACAGTAGTGTTTGTCAAGTGGGAGCGAAAGGTGTCCCCGTGTTGTTGACATTCATGCCCTCCCCATTGAGTAGTTGATGGTATGTATCAAGGTGACATCTAGATGGTTATCAATATTTGTTATTTCTTGTGGTGGCTGCTATCCTACTTGAAATAACATTTTGATACCTAAAATCAATGATACCTAGTAGGAAGCACAACACCGGTGCAGCACAGATAGATGAGAACATCTTTGGGTGCAGGGTGCACCGGTCGTCGGTTTGTCGTCTCGTCCCGGTGCAGCACAATCAGCCACGCAAAGCGGTCTTGCCCTTACGAATAAGCACTATAGCATTCCTATAAGCAACTACATTTTTTATAATACTCTATAGTTATCTAATAGTATGCTAAAATATATTATTTTGCTATTAAAATACTATAATTATAGGAGTCTCTATAGTACGTATTTTTGACCTATAACTTCAAACTATCCAATAAGATTTCAATAGTATAAATATTATGCAGTATCTGTATAGTATTCTCATGAATTTAAATAGTGTTCCTGGATTATTTTCTATACTATTCCCCTGAAGTTATTGAACGCATTCCTATAGGCTATTCCTGTCCGGTTTGTTATAATATTCTAATTGAAGTGATGAAAGCATTCCTATAGGCTATTCCTGTCCGGTTTGTTATAGTATTCTAATTAAAGTGACGAAAATGATCCAAGACAAAACATTTCCTGCAAGCAAAAAAAGAATATATACCAACATGGGTATAGCCAGGTTACTTAGTGTGAATGTTTGGGATGGATACTTTCAAAACATTACATCAATTAAAAACATGTTGCATCTTAGTAAAATCAGACAAGTAAATATTAATGTTAATTGAATTGAATAAAAAAATACATCTATTCCACTGAACGTGTACAATGCAATATATAATTGATGGTACTTGCATCACGGGTGTATGTCCCTGATAAATGATCAATGAGTGATACTATTAGAATCACACAGATTCTGTGATCTCAACTATTGCTCAATTCCAGGGAAACTAAATGCATGCGTTTTAACTGGAAGCTGCACGTCCCTAACATATCCTCACACTGGACCTGAATTAAAGTATGTTGATGCTTTTCTTGGCCAGGTCACCGTTGCAAATGAGAATCAGCTCTCATTATCAATCAGCTAAATAACATCAACCAGGTCTCTAAAAAAAACACCCATAACGAATCTCTCTCATAAGTGTTTGGCAGAGGGACAAGCCAGCCATCCAAATAAATAAATGTACACTTTATATCTTCCAAAGAAAAAGCTTTTTTAAGTCTCGACCTCTCAACTATTACACATATTATTTTTGATGAGATGCCTAGATTGCAGTTGATGAACAAACTGTCAGCTTGAATTACATCTGGTTGAACCACAACAATGGGAATATGTTGACATCAGCATGTTGTTTGACAAATGCAATTCAGTCTAACAAAGAAAAAGAACTGCAGTTGTGCCAACATCCATTTTTTAACACGACTGAAGTATTATCCCTTTTTTCTGCGATTTTGCAGTTAGTTGTGTGATAAACAATCTGTTCATAAATGAATCGACCGTATGACTCCACAGGCTGGGATGGGACAGAGCCAGTAATTAGTTCTTCTGCAACAAGTTTTACATAAGCTGTGAGATGAAGAGGTACAGATTTTCCATGAGTTTTGAGGGAGCCTGAGATTTTTTCTCCTTTCAGTCTCCTGTCTGCAAGCTTTGTTAGGAATATACCGGACTCTGACTCTGGGTGAAATCCTAAAACACTAAGACGTTTGGGAATGTCTCGCCAAATTTGTTGTGGAACACACTGCGTCCCATGGAAAAGAGATTTCAACCCTCCATTGTTATCCTCAAATGTAAAAGATGACGTTGCCCAGAGAGGCCCCAGTTCAGTACACTATCAGTAAGGTGGATTAGCTGATGATGACAATTGACAGAAAAATTTTCTTGTCCATATAATTCTTCCATTTTCTTGACAAAGAGGACTAAAGAAATGTGAGCTAATCTAAGGTCACGCTGTGAAATAAATCTTTGAAGCAAAATATGCATGCTGAATGTAAGTAGAATTATTTTTGTAGAAATGGAACCCGGAAGGATGCCAGGCAGAACAATGATTGAATAAAACAGGAGATGCTTTCCAAAATGTTCTTATATGCAGTGATCGCGGTATTCTTGTAATTTCCTTTGGCGGCTTGAGATTTAGCAGTCGAGAGTCTAATTCTGTAATTTGTCGACCTATGCACCATGGATTCAAACAGTTGCACGTGTCCAACCAAAGAGACAGAAGCTGTCGAGTTATGCCGAGGAGAACAGAATGCATGTAGTCAGGCACAAAACCAAACACAATGTTGAACAATGGAAGCAAAAACAGTGTTGACAACCCCTTTACACCATTTTGCGGAATGTCAGTGCGAGCAGTGTGAAATGCATTATCCTTAATTTGATTGTGTGATCTTTCATTTTGCAGTTGTTGACAGTAAGAATAGAATCTTACATATCCTCTGCCTTTGGGGACTACTTTACCAGGGTGCAAGCACCAGTCACAACCATATTCACCATTGAATTGCTTACAGTAACGAAGGATTGGCCTGGCAATTGCATCTGAGGAACAAATCAAGGACAAGACCTTTGTCCTCTTCAGAATCCCACTGTTATCTCTCCAAAGTAATGGGTTTTGGTCTAAATTGCAACATTCATCAATAAAAGGGTTTAAAAAGGTATCCATTCTGGGGTTTTCTGGGCCAAACCAAAGTCCTGCAACCATCACATTTTCTTCCCAATGTCTGTAAGGCAGTTCATTCATGGTAAATTGAAGGGGCCAAACTGAGTAATTTGAGGAGTTTAAAATGGGTACTTCTTTACAGGTCCAGGTTAATGTTAAATCATCAGCAGATAGCCTCTTCTCTTTCAGTAATGTTTGGTACATCTTTCCATCCATGACATCCTCGATTTCATATTTTCCTTCCACTGTTTTCCTCAAAATATCTATTCCATGGTTCTCCAGTGTATCTCGCAGAAGGTCCCTCAAAGGTATTGACAAAAATAAACATTTTGTTTCTCTGATGAAGGACGTTCCACAATGTGAGCAATTTGTGTCTTCGGGTTGCTTTCCTAAGTAGTTTTGGCATTCATCACAAAAGAAATGAAAGCCAGCTGTCAGGGCTGGATTACCCAAAACATTTTTGAAGAGATATTTAGATGTTGGAACCAACTTGTGGACAAGCAAATTCAGCAAGGCAAGTAGGTCTATCAGGGCAGTTCCAGTCAGGCGATGACGCAGAACAAAGAGCACTATTGCCATAAGGCATCGCCCCTTTATTACTGATGCCCCAGGGTAGAACATTTCTTAATTATGAAAATAGTTAGATGCAAGGTATATTTAGACATTTGTTTAAGCGAGAAGGAAATGTATAATAAATCTGCAAAGGTAGAATAGATTGCTAAGGCCTGAGAGTCGTGTGTGTTTGTGCACCTGACACTAACAATCTCAGGGGCATCATCACGGTCTAAATTATCAGAGCCAGGTTGATTGGGGTGTGTTAAAGGGTCCTAAAAAATACAGAGAAAAACAACACAGAACATTATCTCATGAAAATATTAGCTAGAATACATGACACTGACTTCACAAGGGTGAGGCTAAGAAACTGAATTTCTGTGTGTGGGTGTGGGGTCTGTGTGTACCTGACACGCAATTAAATCCTCATTAAGCTCGAAATAATCAGAGCCATGTTGATTGTGGTTTGAAAGTAGCTAGCTAGAAACTAGATGCTGAATACAAACACTGACAATGTACCATCTAGCTAACAAGTTAACAAGCTACTGTATCTAGCTTGCAGATATACAGCTAGTGTACATATACTAGAGGTCGGCCGATTAATTAAGGCAAATTTCAAGTTTTCATAACAATCGGTAATTGGCATTTTTAGACAACGATTATGGCCAATTACATTGCACTCCACGAGGAAACTGTGTGGCAGGCTGACCACCTGTTATGCGAGTGCAGCAAGGAGCCAAAGTAAGTTGCTAGCTTGCACTAAAACCCTATTTGCCTTTTTATTTAGGTGAAACCAGATGGAGAAGGATGTCTTAAAAATAATTTGATCGAAGCTTAACAATGAGTTGAAATTGCTTAAGAAGTCAAAGATTTAGGTTTAAAACTGCTTTTTTTGCTCAAAGGGAGTAACTTGGAGCTTAAGGTCTAACTTTGAGATTTGTTAACTCAGTGAAAAAGTATGAAAATTAATAATTTTTCCAATATGATGTCCTCGTATCTGTCAACATCTTAATGTACACTGAACAAAAGTATACTATAGTTATTGCTGTATATAATAATACCATAAGCTATACCGTTAGTATATGTTTGTATATTGGTGTAGTAGTGTATAATATTACTTATTGCTGTCACGACTTCCGCCGAAGTTGATTCCTCTCCTTGTTTGGTCGGCGGTCGGCGGCGTCGGTTTTCTAACCATCATCGATCCATTTTCCATTTGTTTTGTCTTGTCTTCCCACACACCTGGTTTCAATTCATCATTATGTGTTGTGTATTTAACCCTCTGTTCCCCCCATGTCCCCCTTCCGGTATTGTTTATTGTAAGTGCTTGTGCACGTTATTTCTGGTGTGCGACGGGTTTTGTACCCATTGTATTGATTGTTCTGTTTATGGTGATTTTTATTATTAAACTGTGCCTTTGTAACACAGTTTTTGCTCTCCTGTGCCTGACTTCTCTGCCGCCAGTACGCACCCCTTACAGAATTCCGGACCAAACTTATGGAGTCAGCAGGAGCAGGTACCCCGGGTATAGGGGTGGAGGAGCGCGTCTGGGAGCACGCAGCAATGCTTCACCATCTTGGCACCGCCATGGACCGCGTTGTCCAGACAATGGACCTCCTGGGAGAGACAGGGAGTTCTCCCATTGCCTCCACCAGCACATCCGGGGTCTCCACTACTCGCCCCTCCTTCTCCTGGTCCCAGTGGGATTCGTCTCTTCCTTCCCCAGGAATACGATGGGACGGTTGCGAACTGCCAGGGGGTCCTGTTGCAGCTAGACCTATACCTGGCAACCATCCACCCAGCTCCTTCGGGCCGTGAGAGGGTGTCCGCCCTCGTCTTGTGCCTCACCGGGAAATCCCTGGAGTGGGCCAATGCCGTGTGGAGAGAGGGAGATGCGGCGTTGGACCAGTTTGAGGAGTTCACCCAACGTTTCCGGGCGGTCTTCAACCACCCGCCCGAGGGTAGAGCGGCGGGTAAACGCCTCTTCCATCTGAGGCAGGGGACGCGGATTGCCCAGGAGTTTGCCCTGGAGTTTCAGACCCTGGCTGCCGGCGCGGGATGGAGCTACACATCGATCATTATCGCTACAGTCTGCACAAGGACGTCCATCGGGAGTTGGCCTGCAGAGACACCAACCTCACATTCGACCAGCTGGTGGACCTATCCTTCCGGCTGGATAACCTGCTGGCTACCTGTGGATGTTCAGATCGGGGTCTGGTGGTTCCATCCCCCCGCACCCCCTCTCCGATACCCATGGAGCTGGGAGGGGCGGTGCGCAGGGAGACCGGAGGAGGTTCCAGTTCGTGCACCATCTGTGGCCGCAGAGGTCACACTGCCGGTCAGTGCCGGGTTGGTTCCTCTGGGTATCGAGGCAGCAGGCAGGGTGCTCTGGCGTCACCCCAGGTGAGTCGTCACCATTCTCAACCAGTGCCCTCTGTTGCACATATGTTTTTGTATGTCACTTTCCCTAAGTTTTCCCCGCATTCTCCGAATAAGGTGCTCGTCGATTCAGGCACGGCTGGTCATTTTATAGATAGATCGTTCCCCCATAGTTTAGGGATCCCCATTGTTCCCGTGGCTGTGTCTTTCCCCGTTCACGCCTTAGATAGTCGACCATTAGGGTCAGGGTTGATTAGGGAGGCCACCGCTCCTCTGGGCATGGTGACGCAGGGAGGTCACGAGGAGAGAATTAGTCTCTTCCTTATTGACTCTCCTGCGTTTCCTGTGGTGCTAGGCCTACCCTGGTTAGCTTGTCATGACCCCACTGTTTCTTGGCAACAGAGGGCTATCACGGGGTGGTCACGAGAGTGCTCAGGGAGGTGTTTAGTGGTTTCCGTTGGTGCTACTACGAAGGAAAGTCCAGACCAGGTCTCCACCGTGCGCATTCCCCCTGAATATGCCGATTTGGCTCTCGCCTTCTCCAAAAAGAAGGCGACTCAATTACCACCCCATCGACGGGGCAATTGTGCGATAAATCTTCTGGTAGACGCTGCACTTCCCAGGAGTCACGTGTATCCCCTCTCACAGGCGGAGACAGCGACTATGGAAACATGTCTCTGAATCCCTGCGTCATGGGTACATTCGGTCCTCCGCTTCACCCGCCTCGAGTTTCTTTTTTGTGAAGAGGAAGGAGGGAGGTCTGCACCCGTGTATTGACTATCGGGGTCTGAACCTATTCACTGTGAGGTATAGTTACCTGCTACCGCTCATAGCCACAGCAATTGAGTCACTGCATGGAGCGCGCTTCTTCACCAAACTAGATCTCAGGAGCGCTTCCAACCTGGTGTGTATCCGGGAGGGAGACGAGTGGAACACGGCTTTCAGTACCACCTCAGGGCACTATGAGTACCTCATCATGCCGTACGGGTTGATGAATGCGCCATCAGTCTTCCAAGCCTTTTATCATGACATTGGCCTGGGGGGTAGGTTCATGACAGTCATAAATACCTCTTCCCCCCTTTTTCCTCTCTCTACCCTACTGAGGTTACATTTGCAAAACCCTTGGTTAACATAGAAATTCTGGGAACATCAGAAGGTGGGGGGAAATGAACTATATTCTGGTAATGCGACCAATTGAACATATGCGGTGGTACTTAATAAATATGATGTCAGTTCGGTTGTCATCTGAGACATTCTCGTCAATGATAAGATGACATAAACTCTACAGTGGAAAGTCTACACATCAGAGTTATCGGATTCACATGGAATTGTTGTTCAATTTAAATGTTTGAATATGAAATTATTTGTGATGGGATGAAATGTGATTTTAGCTTCTAAAATGTAAGATTTGGGTTTTCATAAGACAGGGCTCTGCTCAATCAGTGGCCCGCCCTTGTGAAGGGACATGGGTTATAAAACCTTTCAAACATGCCCTCCTCTCCCTTCCTATATAAGCCCTTGATGACAATATAACCTCCTTTACCAAAGATTGGTTCAGAATGGTTCAGATAATAACTACAGAACGAAGCCAACATCAGCGTGAGCTTTGGTTGCGAATGGTAAGAACTTTGAACTCTTATTCACTACAGAAGTGATACCTCCTAGCCGTTGAGTTAGCAACAGCAGATGCAAATGCAGGTTAGGAAGGAACAGACGGAGTATCCCGTCTACCACACAACGACGTTATTACAAAGTATTCAATTGACAACCAGAGACATTCTTCAAAGGACTTGGTTGGGCCACACGGCCTTCCATCTACCACCAACCTACCAAAGCGCAGCTCAGAGTAAATATTTATTGCATTTTCCAAATGGGCGGTAATTTAGAATGCATCAGATACTGTATTTACGATAGCACAGCTTCTCCCTGTGTCGCTCAGTCTTCCCGCTCTTTCACTCAAACCCAGCCCTTTTCCTTTGTGTAACAAGCTGTCATATCTGTTCCGCCCGCTAGGGACGTTTTCCTTTATGACGTCATTTGTAATCAAGTTATGATTTAATTATGTGTAATTCTGTGTGATTAGTTAGGTATTTAGTAAATAAATAATTAAGCCCAATTTTCTATTGCTGATTCAAATTGTTAGCCAGGGTTCGTGCAGATAACCAAGAATTTACAACTTTCAGATGAGACTGAATTAAGATGACGATTGACATTGACTGCTATTGATGTAAAATATTACTAGGTCTTTAAGAGTTTATTCGGAAGATAACAGCTCTATAAATATGATTTCATGGTGCCCAACTCTCTAGTTAATTACATTTACATGATTAGCTCAATCAGGTGATATTAATTACGGAGAGATTATTTTATAGAATAGCATGTCATATTACTTAATCCGGCACACTTTGTAGACAAGATTTTCAGGGACCTGCATGGGCAGGGTGTAATGGTGTATGTCAAGTCTGAGAAATGCCTGTTCTTCCAGCAGTCCGTCTCTTTCCTAGGGTATCACATTTCCACCTCAGGGGTGGAGATGGAGAGTGACCGCATTGCAGCCGTGCGTAATTGGCCGACTCCCACCACGGTAAAGGAGGTGCAGCAGTTCTTAGGGTTTGTCAACTACTACCGGAGGTTTATCCTGGGTTTTGGTCAGGTAGCGGCTCCCATTACCACACTGCTGAAGGGGGGCCCGGTGCGTTTGCAGTGGTCGGCTGAGGCGGACAGGGCTTTTGGTCACCTGAGGGCTCTGTTTACCTCGGCTCCCGTGCTGGCCCATCCGGATCCCTCTTTGGCGTTCATAATGGAGGTGGATGCGTCCGAGGATGGATAGGAGCTGTGCTCTCTCAACACTCGGGTACACCACCGAAGCTCCGCCCCTGTGCCTTCTTCTCGAAGAAGCTCAGCCCGGCGGAGCGAAACTATGATGTGGGGGACCGTGAGCTGTTGGCTGTCGTCAATGCCTTGAAGGCGTGGAGACATCGGCTTGAGGGGGCAAAACACCCTTTTCTCATCTGGACTGACCACTGCAATCTGGAGTACATCCGGGCAGCGAGGAGACTGAACCCTCGCCAGGCAAAGTGGGCCATGTTTTTCACCCGTTTTCTGTTCACCCTTTCCTACAGACCAGGCTCCCAGAAAATGAAGGCAGATGCATTGTCCCAGCTGTATGACACAGAGGAGCGGCCCATGGATCCCACTCCCATGCTCCCCGCCTCCTGCCTTATGCTGCCGGCAGTGTGGGAGCTGGACGCGGACATTGAGCAGGCTTTACGTGTAGAGCCCTCTCCCGTCCAGTGTCCCGCTGGGTGTCTGTATGTCCCGTCTGCTGTTCGTGACCGGCTGATCTATTGGGCCCACATGTCACCCTCCTCTGGTCATCCTGGGATCGGTCGGACAGTGCGCTGTTTGAGTGGGAGGTACTGGAGGCCTACCTTGGCAAAGGACGTAAGGGTTTATGTTTCCTCCTGCTCGGTGTGCACCCAGTGCAAGGCTCCTAGGCACCTGCCCAGAGTGAAGTTACACCCCTTACCCGTTCCACAACGGCCTTGGTCGCACCTGTCGGTGGATTTTCTTACCCCTCACAGGGTAACACCGCGATCCTGGTCGTTGTGGATCGGTTGATCTAAGTCCTGTCTCCTCCCTCTGCCCGGTCTCTCTATGGCCCTACAGACTGCGGAGGCCTTGTTTACGCATGTCTTCCGGCCTTACAGGGTGCCTGAGGATATAGTGTCTGACGAATGTCCCCAGTTCACGTCTAGGATCTGGAAGGCGTTTATGGAACATCTAGGGGTCTCGATCAGCCTTACTTCAGGTTTCCACCCTGAGAGTAATGGGCAGGTGGAGAGAGTGAACCAGGATGTGGGCAGGTTTCTGCGGTCTTATTGCCAGGACCGGCCGGGGGAGTGGGCGGCGTTCGTGCCCTGGGCCGAGATGTCACAGAACTCGCTTCGACACTCATCCACTAACCTCTCTCCCTTCCAGTGCATACTGGGGTACCAGCCCGTTCTGGAGTCTTGGCATCCGAGTCAGACCGAGGCTCCTGTGGTGGTCGATTGTTTCAGGCGCGCGGAGGAGACATGGGAAGCTGGCCGTGCTGCGCCAAAAAGAGAAGGCAGACCGTCACCGCGGTGAGGCCCCGGTGCCGGGCCTGGCTCTCGACCCGAAACCTGCCCCTCCACCTGTTATGCCGGAAGCTCGGTCCGCGGTTTGTGGGGCCATTTAAAGTCCTGAGGAGAGTGAACAAGGTTTGTTATAGGTTACAGCTTCCCCCCGATTACCGTATTAACCCCTCGTTCCATGTGTCTCTCCTGGCTAGGGCCAGCACCATAACGAGACAATCGCTAGTTATGTATTTGACTAAATCTGCTCCTCTGACCTCGGTCCCAATAATCCGTCCCAATAATCCGTCATGACATTTCTAATGTACCCTATACAGGATGCAGCTGTTCAAATTCTATTGATTCTAATCCAGCCTTTCTATTACCCACCCTTAAGGTCTCGAGGACACTGCAGCCATTTTGCTCCTCCTCTTCCTCCTGAAAGAAGATCCAAATGGACTGTAGGTCACAGACATGGTATGTATTTCCAAGCAGACAAATAAATACATGCAAAGTTAGTACTACTGTGTAAGGTGTGCTCAGTTGTTAACTTACTGTTTGAAATATGACTTGAGTAACCTTAATCTTATAACTTTTTTAAAAACTTCTTACAATGTGTAAAGTTCCCATCACCTACAATAAGAATAGATGGGAATCCCTTTTGCATCAAAGTCTTCCTTGATGGAGAGGAGCTACTCACTGAAGAGCCTGAGGACATCTCCATGGGATTGGGAGTGTCAATGGGGGTCTATATCCTTTTCAATATTTATTCAGAAATGTGTTGTGGGAGTTGAACAAAAACCAACAAATGTTGAATGGCAAACATTTTGCTGCAAAGAGTGATATGGTCTCCCAGAGCATAAAGTAACACATGGTGAGTTGTAACAGCCAAAATTACTCAAATTAGAAACCACTTAGAAAGCTGTTATTTGTTGTGCTAATTGATTTGTTAGTGTCTCTACATGCCTTTTTAGTTTTATTATTGACCTGTGAAATATTTTTCATTTATCTAAACATATCAGTTTTATCTGTAAAACTCGGCCTTTTGATTGGTATAGTTGATGTCAATAATTAGTGTTTTTGTTTATCGATTGCATATTTGGATTTCTGTAACTTTCAAAGTCAATCAAATTCATTTGTGACTTTACAGGTTTGCCACTCAATGTTTTTTTTTTATTTCACCTTTATTTAACCAGGTAGGCCAGTTGAGAACAAGTTCTCATTTACAACTGCGACCTGGCCAAGATAAAGCAAAGCAGTGCGACAAAAACAACAACACAGTTACACATGGGATAAACAAACGTACAGTCAATAACACAATATAAAAAGTTCAACTGTTGGAGTCAGTTGGAGTGCTGGTGCACACTGCCTTTATATCATAGGCTTGCAGTAGCTAAAGCTTAATAATAGCCACACCAAACCTTCACAAAAGTTTCCAAACTTAATTAGGGTAATATCTAAAGTAAGTCAACCCACAGGGAATATAGGAGCAGGCTATTATATTGCAGTTGGAACTTAATTTGGCCAAAGAAAATGGTTCAACAGAATGAAATATGGTTTAAACATTCACAAAAGTTCTGAGCAGGCTATATTGCAGCAATTATCAACAAAGGCAGATGCCTGCCCTACCCAACAAATCACAGAAATAGGCCTACTTATAACGTATCTTAAACAAAATATGAATCACACAATTAAAAAGACAGATCAAATTGAATTTAGCCAGTGGCGCAACTTTCGCTGGGGACGGACGAGACATGACCCCCCCCCACATTTTTGTCGCAGCCAGTTTTATCATTGCACTGTAATACACGGCAATAGTGTGCTTTAGGACCATGCGTACACCTCAGCGGTTGGGGAGGCTGTTTTGCGGTTTCAGTTGGCTGGATTTAGGATGCATAGACACCACTGAGTGTGCGGACAGGCTGTTTGAAGGCAAAGCTGCTGAAAGGCTAGTGTATAGGACCAGCATGAGAGAGATGCTGTCTGGGTGTGTTGCACTTTTCACCAAGTTGTAAAGGCAAGCAGGGCAGGAACTGGCTACTGAAGTAGCTGACAAGGTAACTGCTGTTTGACAGAAGAAACAAAAAAACATTTATTCCCAGTGCTGAGCTAGTAGTGTAACTGACATGTAAAAGTTAGCTAATGTTTCATCCCCTCTCGACTGGAGTGAATAAACTACTAGCAGCTAGTTGGCTAGCTGATAGCTACCAAAGCCAGTTCAGCTCTAGCTAGCCTCCAGCTAGCTACCTGTCAGGTAGCGGTATCTAACAGCTGTTTTTTTTGTATGGAAATGGGTTGTAGTCTTTGTTAATTAAGTACATTTGATGATGTACCATTAGCTAGAGTTAGACAAAAGTTGGTTAACGTTAGCTAGCTAGCTGCCTAACTTTAGCTATTATTTTTGTCTCAATCACACTGATGATTAAACCAGCGGCCAAACGATTGAAGACCGATATTCTGACATTTTTTCAGCGCAATGTGAGTTTTTATTAGTCAGTATAGCAATGTAATGTTATTGATTTGTCAGTTTCCCTAGCTAATTTCCTACTTTTCACACTGACACTGTATAAACAGCTCTACAGGCTTCACTGTCATGGTGCGCAGTCAGTACACAACACTATGCTCATCATGTCTTAGCAGGATCAGATGGTGACAGGTGTCCCTGTAGGGTCAGACAGCCAGGGAAGACCAGCCTACGCAGCTCAGGTGAATCTTGCAGTATATTATAACAATCGGTGAATAGATGCAAAGTTCCATCTTGAGTTGATGGGTAGGCTACAGTCTAGGATCTGGGAATTATGGTCATTTCAATTATTGAACCATTGATTCAATGCATGGATAATATCATGTATAAATGTACACCAAGGTCATTCTTTGCCATGCCTCATTTTAAGGGGCTCAGATGGTGTGGTGACAGGGGTCTCAACAGGGTCAGGCAGCCAGGGAAGACCAGTCTGTGACGGAGGTGAGGTGAATTCTTGGAGATACAATACTTTGTTCTCTCTGTGCAGCAAATACTGGACAAGTAAGAAGCTTCAAAGACTGAAACTATTTTAAGGCACTCTTGACAACCACTAAAGTTTATTTCCAAACTGTATCAAGGTGCGTGGGGCTGCCTTAATTGACATCCATATCTTCAGCACCTGGGGAACAGTGGGTTAACTGCCTTGCTCGGGCAGAACAACTGATTTTTACCTTGTCAGCTCGGGATTCGATCCAGCAACCTTTCAGTTACTGGCCCAACGCTCTAGCCACTAGCCTACCTGCAACTATTCCTATATGGAAGATGTACTGTTTCTGTGTGTTTATACGTAAGTGTGTGTGTTTTTGTTTGTTTTCAAAACATTCCCCTTGAGACATTTAAAAAAAAAAAGATGGGAAGGAAATTGTGTTGGGGAGAGTTGAGTTCTTAGACTGGTGGGGGTCTGGCTTACAGGCGGCTCGGGCTGGCTGGACGGTCTGGCTGAAATTTTATATAGAGGATGTCTTAATAAAGACAATCAAAAGTTATGTCTTTGCATTTTATTTGTAGGAGTTGTTCATTTGTTAGGCTATTGGTTAAAGGTGCAACACAATATTGATTATTGAATTATCATTGATCTAGTTCAGTCTTATCAATCACGTAAACCAACACAATCTCACACTAAATTTGTGCAAATATGTACAAAAAATTTCAGCAGATTTTGTCCGGCTTAATTTGTGTGAAAATACAAACATTTTTGTGCAACTTCATTCGTAGGAAAAAACTTCTGAACAATCTGTTGGGCAGTGGTGTGCCTTTTTTTGTGTCCCACCTTTATACAAAAAAATACAAAAAAACACAATATTGTTAATTTACTAGTTTGTCACCGAAATACTAATAATAGTAGCCTTACATTGTTTTTTTATTTGTATTAATGCCAATTCTGTTTTCTATGCTTGTTTTCGCTTAATACTTTGGGATACTGGTGCTATGTCGGATGATATAAGGGTTGCCAGATTGGAGTAAAAATCTGTATTTGTCTTTTTTTGTGGTATTGATGAAGGTATTTGATTGGCGAATGAGGATACATTTTCACGATGGGAAATTCATTCACCAATAAATGTGCGGAAACAGAAGACCTGCAAAAAAAATCGGTTTGGTTTAAATTCCCCTGGTGCAGTTGAATGGTATTTGCAACTATAATGCGTCTGGACCATGATGAACTAAGCCATATCAATGCAGTTGAACAGGTTCATGTAAAATAATGAATTATGGCCCCCCCGAGTGGTGCAGTGATCTAAGGCACTGCAGCACAGCGCTAGCTGTACCACTAGAGATTCTGGGTTCGAGGGTTTGGCTGGCAGTGATGCCCTTGCCCCATCGCGCCCTAGCAAATCCTGTGGCGGGCCGGGCACGGTCACCAGGTGCATGTGTTTCCTCCGACACATTGGTGCGGCTTGCTTCCGGGTTAAGTGTGGCATTGTGTCAAGAAGCTGTGCGGCTTGGTTGGGTTGTGTTTCGGAGGATGCACGACTCTTGACCTTTGCCTCTCCTGAGTCTGTATGGGAGTTACAGTCTTGTCTCATTGCTGCAACTTCAAATTGGATACCATGAAATTGGGGAGAAAAAGGGGTAAAAAAAAAAATACTAATAATGATGAATTTAGTTGGCTTACACTTATGGCACTTCCAAGGCTGCTTCATGATGATTATTACGGTCGTGTCAATCATGTAATATACTTAGGCTATTGTAACAAGGTATATGCCAGCATTTTAGGCCTACTGCCTCTGCACAGAGGCCCACTAGGCTTTCATGACAACGGCTGTTAGAGCTCACTTCGCCGCATATGAGCCCTGGTTAGAGTTCCTGTTGCAGCTTTCACTTTCTTCCACAACATTGGTGGCAGAGTTGGAATCACGTCCAGCTCACGTCTCGTTATGTGATCTAGTGGTGGGAATCATTCTGTTTTTGTGTTGGGTGTAATTACGTTGATATATCTAGTGAACAATGGATAAGCAACAATGGGTGTGACGGCTAGAAGTAGTCACTACAGGTGTGATCAAGTTATATCAAAGTTATATCAAAGTTGCCTGAAGCTGAATGGAAATTATTATGCCCCGGTCAGTTATTCAGAAGAAAATCTTATCAGTGTGGACCCAAAACAAACACATTCTACACAACCATGGTGTTATTTTGTTACTGAAGCTTATATATCTAATAACCTGACAATGATCCACATCATATGGGTAGACAAATTATGTGTGTTATGCAGAAAAACACAACTATCCTTTTTTTTAGGATGCAAACCAGTAATATGAATCACTGTTGATCCGTCCTGTTCTGATCTAATGAGATGGATGTAGGATTTTCTACTTTGTCGGGTTCACCTAGGGGTCATAAAAAGGGTTGTACCCAAATGTTTATTGTATTTTAAAAAATGTATGATGCTTATGTTTTATTAATAGAAGGGGAGGGGTTAAAAGACCCCTCGTTCCTTACATTTATAGGGCTTTAGACTACTGATTAACAATAGATATATTCATTGTAGAAGTTTAGTATTGCTCTACATTTGTATTTTAGTCAAAAGTATCCAATAAACTTTGTCCAAACAAGTCAAACAACGTTTCTAATCAATCCTCAGGTACCCTAATATGTAAATAAACGATCAAATTTAAGACGGAGAATAGTGTGTTCAATACCGGAGATAAATAACCAAGTGCGCGCCCTCATCCACGCGTGCCACAACACCAGTCAAAATGAGAGCCACCTTGAAAAACGACATTCTAGCTCATTTTTCAAAAAACAAGCCTGAAACCCTTTCTAAAGACTGTTGACATCTAGTGGAAGCCATAGGAACTGCAATCTGGGAGGATTTCCTTTGATTTTCCCATAGACAGGTCCCACCTCAAAAATATTTATTTCTGTTGGATTCTCCTCGGGTTTTCACCTGCCATATCAGTTCTGTTATACTCACATACATTATTTTAACAGTTGTAGAAACTTCAGGCAGTTTACCTTGGGCATGTCAGTCATCTGAACTTCCGAATACTGCCCCCTATCCCTAAGAAGTTTTTAAGATGGTTTGAACTTTGAATGTAAAAACGAGGTGGAGAAGATAAACTCACCTCCCGGACAATCACTGGTATGGTTGATTAGCTGTCCTAAGTAAAGTATCTTCAAAAGATAATTTAAGTAGGACCATCCTGATACTCAGTTCAAACCATCGTATTACGTAACTCTCATAACCCCACTGGGAAACCATTGATACAGCTGGGTAGCCTATCTTCAAAGAAGCATCTTCAAGAGCAAACGGAAGGAAAATCAACTCTGTAATTCTGTTCAGGATTACACTACAAGTCACCGGATACCGGACAACAACAAAGAAGGACAAGAGTAGAAGACATGTTGGAACAATTTCGGACAATCAGAGCCTTACAAGTGTGCTGTGAAAAGGCCCAACCCCCTTTTCAAGGCTATTGGCATCCTCACGGAAGTTACAGATTAATACAAAGCTATGAATCAAATAGGTGAAGACTTTACCACTACGTTCTTTTGGTGGTTGACAATAAATAAAAATGTGGATTGGATTAATGACATCTATTATAATCAACAGAGATTCGTAAATGATACTGGGGATGCAGTAAAGGGGTTCTCTGACCAATTATCCGCCACCTCCCTCATGACCTGGTAAAATAGACTGACTCTCGATATGTTATTGGCAGAAAAGGGCAGGGTATGTAGAATGATTGGGGTTCATTGCTGTACGTTTATTTTTTAATAGCACAGCTCCAGACGGATCAGTGACCAAGAACCTGGCCAGTTTAACCACATTAGCTCACGAATTAGCAGAGAACTCTGGGGTGGATAATTAATGTGTTGTGGAGACTTTCAACTGTATGAGTGTGTTGGTTCTGTGTGGATGTTGTTTGATTCCGTGTAATGAGAGGTTTGATCACCAGGACTCTGGAGAGGTCAATGACGCAACAGAGGGTGAGGTATGGACCGATTCCGAGCTCCGGCTGGTGGGATGACGAATACGGGCCTCCAGGCCTAGGAGATGGCTCTGTTTCTTTTAACTACGAGGAGCCAATGTTGGATGAGATTGTTTTTGATGTTTAAGACTGTTTTTTATGAAATTTGTAATAAAAATTCCAACATGAAGCGTTATGATGGGATGTAGGCCTATAACAGTCATTGATGACCATCGAATGTACATACATGTATTGGTTTGGATTATCCTTGTATACAATTTAGGTATCAGGGTGTATTATTTAGTCATTAAGGGTGGATTTGTAATGGGATTTATATGTTCATATGAATGATTAGAATATTCCACCCTGAAACCATATGATTGGATGAAATTGATTAGAATCCTGATGAAATTGATTAGAATCATGATGTGTGCGGTTTTAGTCAGTAGAATTATAATATCCGCGAGTGTAGTTTTTAGTCAGAATTACTGAGTAGTATTATTGAATTGGGTTATGAACTAGAGTATTTTTGTTTAACCTTTATTTTACTAGGCAAGTCAGTTAAGAACAAATTCTTATTTTCAATGACGGCCTAGGAACAGTGGGTTAACTGCCTGTTCAGGTGCAGAACGACAGATTTGTACCTTGTCAGCTCGGGGGTTTGAACTTGCAACCTTCCAGTTACTAGTCCAACACTCTAACCACTAGGCTACCCTGCCTAGAGTATAACAATATATCTGTACGATGTGTCTATAATAATATCTTAGAACCAGACTGTCTGAGCAAGATTCGGTGCCGACCTTGGCTGGGGGCCACTGAGAGTACTTCCCAGGGCCTCCCTATCTTGAGGGAGGAAGGGGAGTGATTCTCATGAATTCCCCTAATCTTTGTCGGCTGGGTAGCAGGACATTGTGGGCGTAGGATACGTAAATATTTGTGTGTGAACGTGTGTGCGTAGGACCTAATGTTTGTGGGGTGAAAGTATGTGCGTAAGACGCCAGTATAAAATGAATGGTTTTGTACCACTAACCAGCGCTCTCGTGAATAAACCTTTTTGTCTATTTAGCTGGGCCTTCGTCTGTTTCATTCGACCAGGATCTTACAAATTATAGGTTTAAGTTGCAGACTGAGTAGTATTATTGAATTGGGTTATGAACCTTGAGAACATAATTCTCGTAACACTTACTCAAAGCGGGTGGCGATTTGTGTGCAAAATATATGGTTACTGTAGGTGAAAGTAGTTCCTGAATGTACCAATGTTACGTGTCTCTGTCCCTCTCCATCTCTTCTTTAACAAGCAGCCATATTGTTGATGTATTACAGACTCAGACAGGGAGAGGTTGAAAATGTCAGTGAAGACACTTGCCAGTTGGTCAGTGCATGCTCAGAGTACACGTCCTGGTTATCCATCTGGCCCCGCGGCCTTGTGGATGTTGACCTGTTTAAATGTCTTACTCACAACGGCTGTGGAGAGTGGGATCACACAGTCATCCGGGACAGCTGATGCTCTCATGTATGTTTCAGTGTTACTTGCCTCGAAGTGAGAATATAAGTTATTTAGCTCGTCTGGTAGGCTCGTGTTACTGGGCAGCTCTCGGTTGTGCTTCCCTTTGTAGTCTGTAATAGTTTGCAAGCCCTGCCACATCCGACGAGTGTCGGAGCCGGTGTAGTACAATTTGATCTTAGTCCTGTATTGACGCTTTGGCTGTTTGATGGTTCGTCAGAGGGCATAGTGGAATTTCCTATAAGCTTCTGGGTTAGAGTCCCGCTCCTTGAAAGCGGCAACTCTGCCCTTTAACTTGGTGCAAATGTTGCCTGTAATCCATGGCTTCTGGTTGGGGTATGTATATACAGTCACTGTGGGGGCGACGCCCTCACTGCACTTATTGATAAAGCCAGCGACTGTACTCCTCAATGCCATTGGAAAAATCCCGGAACATATTCCAGTCTGTGCTAGCAAAACAGTCCTGTAGTTTAGCATCTGCTTCATCTGACCACCTTTTTGTAGTCACTGGTGCTTCCTGCTTTAATTTTTGCTTGTAAGCAGGAATCAGGGGGATAGAGTTATGGTCAGATTTGCCAAATGGAGGTCGAGGGAGGGCTTTGTACGCGTCTCTGTGTGGAGTATTTTTTTCCTTCTGGTTGCACATTTAACATGTTGATAAAAATTTGGTAGAACTGATTTAAGTTTTCCTGCATTAAGGTCACCGGCCACCAGGAGCGCCACCTCTTGGTGAACATTTTCCTGTTTGCTTATGGCGGAATACAGCTCGTTGGGTGTGGTTTTAGTGCCAACTTCGCTCTGTAGTGGTATGTAGACAGCTATGAAAAATACAGATGAAAACTCTCTAGGTAGATAGTGTGGTCTATAGCTTATCATGAGATACTCTACCTCAGGCGAGCAAAACTTTGAGACTTCTTTAGATATCGTGCACTAGCTGTTGTTTACATAAATGCATAGGCCCCGTCGCGTGTCTTACCAGAGGCTGCTGTTCTGTCTTGCCAATAGAGTGTATAACCCGCCAGCTGTATGTTCTTAATGTCGTCATTCAGTCACGACTTGTGAAACTTTATTACAGTTTTTAATGTTCCGTTGATATGATATACGTGCTGTCAGTTCGTCCCATTTATTTTCCAACGATTGAACGTTAGCTAGCAGAATGGAAGGCAAGGGCAGATTAGCCACTCAGTTTCCTTCTCCAGCAAATCATGGGGTTCAGGGCCTGGTCGGATGTCTGCAGTATATCCTCGCGGCCGGCTCATTTAAGAAGAATTCCTTGTCCAATTTGAAGTGAATAATCCCAGTTCTGATGTTCAGAAGCTCTTTTCGGTCATAAGAGATGGTAGGAGCAACATTATGTACAAAACAAGTTCCGAACAACGCAAAAAGACAAACAAAATAGCTGGTTGGTTGAGAGCCGATAAGACGGCAGCCCTACCAATACAGTCTTTGCTGCAATTTAGAAAGTAATATTTCATGATCAACCGTGTCAAACGATTTGGATAAATCTAAAAAGATGCCAAGAACATATTCATTGTTGTTCAGGGCTGTAAAGATTTTATCCACAAGTTGCAAAAGAGCTGTGGATTAGTTTTTACGAAAACCACATTGGTGTTCTTATAGAATACAGTGTTGATTTAAATGTTTCAACATTCTCTTATACACACATTTTCTAGAATTATAGAAAAACATGGTAGCACAGATATTGCGCGATTGATAGATGGATAAAGAAACAGACATCGAATATCCCTTTGAGGATGGTGAAGTTATTAATTACACTTTGGATGGTGTATCAATACACCCAGTCACTAAACTGCTCAGGGATTTAACCATGATGCCAATGGTGCCTTTAAAATAGTTACAGAGTTTAATGGCTGTGATAGGAGAAAACTGAGGATGGATCAACAACATTGTAGTTATGCCACAATACTAATCTAAATGACAGAGTGAAAAGAAGGAAGTCTGTACAGAATAAATATTTTCCAAAACATGCATCCTGTTTGCAATAAGACACTAAAGTAAAACAGCAAAAAATGTGGCAAAGAAGTTAACTTTATGTCCGGAATACAAAGCATTATATTTGGGCCAAATCCTACATCACACATTACTGAGTACCACACTTCATATTGTCAAGCATGGTGGGAGCTGCATCATGTTATGGGTATACTTGTCATCGGCAAGGACTAGGGAGTTTTTTTAGGATAAAAACTAATGGAATAGAGCAAATGTATTTATTAAAGCAAAATCCTAGAGAAAAACCTGGTTCAGTCTGCTTTCCAGCAGATTCTGGGAGACAGATTCACCTTTCACTAGGACAATAACCGAAAACAAAGGCCAAATATACACTGGAGTTGCTTATCAAGATGACATTGAATGTTCCTGAGTGGCCTAGTTACAGTTTTGACTTCAATCGTCTTGAAAATCTATGTTAAGACTTGACAATGGCTGTCTTTTTTAAAGAATGTACAATCCAGGTGCGCAAAGTTCTTAGGGACTTACCCAGACAGACTCACAGCTGTAATCACTGCCAAAGGTGAATATAACATGTATTGACTCAGGGGTGTGAATATTTTTGTAAAAAATGATGTATTTATGTGTTTAACTTTCAATATATTATAAAATGTCTTAAAACATGTTTCCACTGTTATTATTGGGTATTATGAGTAGATACAGTACCTGAGATTATTTTTATTTTTTTTTACATTTTGAATTCAGGCTGTAACACAACAAAATGTGGAATAAGTCAAGGGGTATGAATACTTTCTGAAGGCACTGAATGTTTTCATAGCCTGCTGGTGACTGGTCTTCTCTGTCTAAAGGCATGTCGTCGCAATCATCATTCTCAGTCACTACCAAAGTAGCACGTGGTTCTATGACGCATCCCAGCAGTATACAATGTGACCAATGTGTCCACCATGTAAAACTTTAAAGGTCATACACATTCCCTTGAGCCAGTAGATTCCAGGATCTTCACATGCTTTTGTGCTACATGTTTCCCTCAGGCCATACGCCTTCCCCACTAACATAACGCCAATCCATTCGATTAAGCCCAGTGTCGGTTCAGATTTATTGCAGCCCAACGCTATGCACTTACTGTCAGAGGCCACAGTACATCGGTCTGGAGAGCAGATGTATCACAAGTAATGAGGGCAGGGGCTGGGCTCTCCTAAATATCCTCCTGAAAGCCTGCTGTTTATGCACTAAACTAGTCTGAAAATATCACTAGCTGTTAAAATCCTTGCTTCCTCCATCCTAGTTTCTTCAATACCTGTCAAAGCACTTTGGAGGAGAGGATCTAAGGTCCCTCTTTAGATCCTTAGGACAGAGGAAGCAAGGATTTGGCAGCAAGTCACGTTATCAGATACAACCTATACAGTACATTAAACATTTGACATTTTAGTAATTTAGCAGACGCTCTAATCCACAGTGACTTGCAGTTAGTGCATTCATCTTAAGATAGCTAGGTGTGACAACCACATATCACAGGCATAGTAAGCACATTTTCCTGAAAGTAGTTATCAGTAATATCAAAGCTACTCGGGAAGTGGGGAATCACTAGCTCAGTGCTTCCCCCTCTTATTGAGTAACTCAACTTGAAGGCCGACCATGGTACCATTAGCATCTAAATTATCCTTATAACTTCTTCTGTGTGCGATTAAAAAATAATCGGCTCAAGGACATACATCTGTTGTATTGGAAGCAATTATTGGTAAGATGATTTTCTTCAAGTGTTTTATTTATTTACACAAAGATTAGCCAAGAAGAGAAGGAGTGGAGAGGAGCTTTTCATTTCATTTGCCACCTCTCCTTGATTACCTTTGATCTTTTTCAAAAGGAGGCGAGAAAAGATGGAGTAGGGAGGACGCAGGAGTTGAGCAAATCTAATTGAGAAACGGCCTTAGTCTCTTCATGGAAGAAAAAGAGATCTGAAGACCTTCCTTAGCAACCCATTTTACATGTTAATTATTTATTTATAGCTCTAATGGCCAACTAAGCATTTACCGAATGATACATATTGTGAATCCTTACTTCCCTATGTAAACTGTATATGAAAAACATAATTTTATATGCAAAGTCTAATATGCTACTTCCGATATGACATTTTGGAGTCAGTACATCTGAAGTTCTCTCAGAGAAATTGGCCATTGATCAGAGGTAGAGAGAGAGAGAGAATTCATCAGAGCCCTGTCTTCTACTGTCTACTCCTCTCAGAGTATCAGTAAACACCTACAGTAAGCTCCAAAAGTATTGGGACAGGGAATTTTGTTTGTTTGTTTCGGCCCTGTAGTCCAGCGCTTTGGATTTGAACTGATACAATGAGTTTAACGTGCAGACTGTCAGCCTTATTTGAAGGGTATTTATGGGTATCATCCAGATTGAGTGAACCGTTAAGAAATTACAGCACTTTTTGTACATAGTCCCCCATTTTAGGGGACTAAAATTATTGAGACAAATTCACTTATGTGTATTAAAGTAGTCAAAAGTTTAGTATTCGGTCCCATATTCCTAGCACATAATGATTACATGAAGATTGTGACGCTACAAACTTGTTGGATGCATTTGCTGTTAGTTTTGGTTGTGTTTCAGATTATTTTGTGTCCAATGGAAATTAATGGTAAATAATCTATTGTGTCATATTGGAATCACTTTTATTGTAAATAAGAATAGAATATGTTTTTAAACACTTAATGTGGATTCTACCATGATTACGGATAGTCCTGAATGAATCGTGAATAATAATGAGTAAGAAAGTTACAGACGCACAAATATCATACCCTCAAGAAATGCTAACATCTCACCATTACAATAATAAACAGCAAATGCATCCACCAAATTTGCAGTCACAAGCTCGATGCATGCTATGAATATGGGACCAAATACTTTACTTTTTACTACTTTAATACACATACAGTATAAGTGAATTTGGCCCAGTACATTTGGTCCTCTAAAATCTACAGAAAATGCTGTAATTTCTAAACGTTTCATCTGATGTGGATGAAAATAGCCTTAAATTAAAGCTGACTTTAACCTCATAGTCACTGTATAATTTCAAATCCAAAGTCCTAGAGTCCAGCCAAAACAGAAATGTGTCACTGTCTCAATACTGTTGGAGCTCACTGTATTAGTCCATAGGCCAGCAGGAAAATGTGTCCACTTTGGGGTGGCAAAGGTTTTTCTTCTCCCCAATTTCGTGGTATCCAATTGTTAGTAGTTACTATCTTGTCTCATCGCTACAACTCCCGTAAGGGCTCGGGAGAGACGAAGGTCGAGAGCCATGCGTCCTCTGAAACACAACCCAACCAAGCCGCACTGCTTCTTAACACAGCACGCATCCAACCCGGAAGCCCAGCCGCACCAATGTGTCGGAGGAAACACTGTGCACCTAGCGACCTGGTCAGCGCGCACTGCGCCCGGCCCGCCACAGGAGTCGCTAGTCGCTAGATGAGACAAAGATATCCCTACCGGCCAAAACCTCCCTAACCCGGACGACGCTAGGCCAATTGTGCGTCGCCTCATGGACCTCCCGGGCGCGGCTGGCTGCAACAGGGGTTGCAAAGGTTTGATGGTATTCAATTGTTCACCACAAGCCCCTGATAAAATGTCTCCAAAATACGTGCTTTATATTTTTTTCAGACCTTAAATGTGTTGTTGTATGGGAGTAGCATGAACTGTTATGACAATTTGGTATGTTCATATTGTATCAAACAATGGAAGATTCTATTGGGTGGACCTCATCTTAAAAAACATGATATTTGGTCAATTTTTGCCATCAGATCAAATGATTTACCTAGACTGACTGACTCATCATTGAAACAACAATGTTACAAAAGCAGAACTACACTGAAAAATATATATAAATGCAACATGCAATCATTTCAAAGCTTTTACTTAGTTACAGTTCGTAAGTAAACCAGTCAATTGAAATACTTTCCTTAGGCCCTAGTCTATGGATTCCGCATGACTTGGAATACAGACATGCATCTGTTGGTCACAGATACCTTTTTTTTTAAAGGTAGGTGTGTGGATCAGAAATCCAGTCAGTATCTGGTGAGACCACCATTTGCCTCATGCAGTGTGACTCATCTCCTTCATGTCATGTCTTTGGCTATGCCGGATTAATTGCTATAACTTGCTATTCTATAAAATAATTTCTCCGTAATTAATATAATCTGATTGAGCTAATCATGTAAATGTAATTACTAGAGAGTCGGGCACCACAAAATAATATTTATAGAGCTGTTATCTTCCGAATAAACTCTTAAAGATTTAGTAATATTTTACATCAATAGCAGTCAACATTAATCGTCATCTTACTTCAGTTGTAAATTCTTGGTTATCTGCAATAATCCTGGCTAACAAGTTGAATCAGCAATACAAAATAGGGTTTAATTATTTATTCACTAAATACCTAACCAATCACACAGAATTACATATACAAAGAATTCATTATACCTGGATAACTCTTTACGTCATAGGAAAACGTCCCTAGTGGGCGGAACAGATATGACAGCTTGTTACACAAAGGAAAGGGGCTGGGTTGAATAAAAGAGCGGGAGACTGGAACAAAGGCGAAGCTGTGCGATCGTAAATACAGTTTCTTATGCATTCTAAATTACCGCCCATTTGGAAAAGGAAAATGCAATAAATGTTTACTCTGAGCTGCGCTTCAGTAGGTTGGTGGTAGATGGAAGACCGTGTTGCCAAACCCTTTGAAGAATGTCTCTGGTAGTCACGTGGATAAGTTGTAGTAACGTCGTTGTGTGGTAGACGG
The DNA here is from genome assembly GCF_002021735.2 of Oncorhynchus kisutch. Classification (NCBI taxonomy): domain Eukaryota; kingdom Metazoa; phylum Chordata; class Actinopteri; order Salmoniformes; family Salmonidae; genus Oncorhynchus; species Oncorhynchus kisutch. Next base: position 40,234,271 of record NC_034190.2, on the reverse strand, counting down.
GATACTCTGTCTGTTCCTTCCTAACCTGCGTTTGCAGCTGCGGTCGCTAACTCAACGGCTAGGAGGTATCACTTCTGTCGTGAATAAGAGTTTAAAGTTCATACCATTCGCAACCAAAGCTCATGCTGATGTTGGCTTCGTTCTGTAGTTTTATCTGAACCATAGGATAGGACATAGGATCGTCATCCTACCTCATTGGAACAGATTGTTATGTTGTCGTCAAGGCTTTATATAGGAAGGAAGAAGAGGGGTGTGTGTCATAATTTACAACCTCTGTCTCTTCACGTGGGCAGCCCTAACTTGTCTTATCTTACCTAACCCACATCTCACATTTTAGAAGCTAAAATCACATTTGATCCCATCACAAATAATTCCATATTCAAACATTTAAATTGAACAGCAATTCCATGTGAATCTGATAACTCTGATGTATAGACTTTCCACTGTAGAGTTTATGTCATTTTATCATTGATGAGAATGTCTCAGATGACAACCGAACTGACATCATATTCATTAAGTACCACTGCATATGTTCAATTGTTCGGATTACCAGAATATAGTTCATTTCCCCCCACATACTGATGTTCCCAGAATCTCTATTTTAACCAAGTTTTTAAAAAAATGTAACCTCAGTAGGGTAGAGAGAGGAAAAAGGGGGGAAGAGGTATTTATGACTGTCATAAACCAACCCCCCAGGCCAACGTCATGACAGTCACATAGAGTTGATCAGGCTGTTGATTGTGGCCTGTGGAATGTTTTCTCACTCCTCTTCAAAGGCTGTGCGAAGTTGCTGGATATTGGCATGAACTGGAACATGCTGGGGTACACATCACTCCAGAGCATCCCAAACATGCTTAATGGGTGACATGTCTGGTGAGTATGCAAGGCATTGAAGAAAGGGGACATTTTTAGCTTCCAAGAATTGTGTACAGATCCTTGCGACAATAGGCCATGCATTATCATGCTGAAACATGAGGTAATGTCGGCGGATGAATGGCACAACAATGGGCCTCAGGATCTCTTCCAGGTATCTCTGTGCATTCAAATCACCATCAATAAAATGCAACCGTGTTTGTTGTCCGTAGCTTATGCCTGCCCATACCATAACCCCACTGCCACCATGGGGCACTCTGTTTACAACATTGACATCAGCAAACCACTCGCCTACACAACTCCATACAAGCTTTCTGCCACACTGTCGTCCGTGAAAAGCACATTTCTCGTGCCAGTGGCCATCGAAGGTGAGCATTTGCCCAATTAAGTCAGTTACGACGCCAAACTGCAGTCAGGTCAAGACCCAGGTGAGGATGACGAGCACGCAGATGAGCTTCTCTGACACGGTTTCTGACCGTTTGTGCAGAAATTCTTCGGTTGTACAAACCCACAGTTTCATCAGCTGCCCGGTGGCTGGTCTCAGACGATTCAGTAGGTGAAGAAGCCAGATGTGGAGGTCCTGGGCTGGCGTGGCTACACGTGGTCTGAGCTTGTGAGGCCGGTTGGACGTACTGCCGAATTCTCTAAAATGACTTTGGAGGCGGCTTATGGTAGAGAAATTAACATTCAATTCTCTGGCAACAGCTCTGGTGGACATTTCTGCAGTCAGCATACAAATTGCATGCTCCTGCAAAACTTGAGACATCTGTGGCATTGTGTTGTGACAAAACTGCACTTTTTGTGTGGCCTTTTATTGTCCCCAGAACAAGGTGCACCTGTGTAATTATCATGCTGTTCAATCAGCTTTTTGATATGCCACACCTGTCAGGTGGATGGGTTATCTTGGAAAAGGAGAAATACTCACTAACAGGAATGTAAAGAAATTTGTGCACAAAATTTGAGATAAATAAGCTTTTTTTTGCTAAGTATGCATATTTGTTTTATGGAAATTAGTCCAAGAGATCCAAATCTGGTAACTGGATTTATAGTTGCCACCTGTAACATTGTCTATTGTATAGCAATACTCAACATGCTAAGATGAAAGGAGTGATCTGCCATTAGTTGAGTTACAAACACTTAGGTAGACACAAATGATCTCTAAAAAGGAACATTGGTGATTAAAAGGTCTTCTGTCTCTGAAAAACATGATCATAAAATTATGATCTCTAACCTTCAACCAATTTATTAAATTAAATACGTTACCTTATCATTTTGTAGCCATTAGTTCAGTGTCTGGTTTACAAATGATGTAATGGGTGATTCGAAAAAATCCAGCCTTTTAGCAATTGGACCAGTGCTGAAACCCCTCAAAAGCCATCAACCAATGTATAGTTCAATAGGCCATATACTTCAATATACTATTTTTCCATAACTTATTTTTCCATAACCTAATGCTTTAATACTTCACCAGCTATGTACATTGATGCCCTCATCATCAGGCGGTTTGTTTGAATGTTATGTTGGAATGAAGTTTTGACAGGATTCAATCAGCCTGGTTGGAACCGGAACACTAAAATTAGTATGATATGTTACATTTGGTATGGTTACATACGACAGAAGGTTACTTAATAAGGCAATAACAAAAGTAAGATGGTTGGTCGGGGTGGATTGGTAGGCGTATAAGCGAACATCTAGCAACACAAAGGTTGAGTGTACGAATCTCATCACGTGAAAACTTTAGCATTTTAGTTCATTAGCAACTTTGCACCTACTTACTCCTTTTTAGCTACTTTGCAATACTAGCATGTTAGCTGACCCTAACATATTGTATGAATTGCAATTTGTAACATATCATACGAATTGTAATTCGTAACATAGGATACGAAATGGATGATGTACATCCACAAATTAATACATTCCATATGAAATGTATCATACTAATTGGAGTGTCCTGGATTTACATTTACTATGTTAGGTCTAACCCTGATTCCAGGTTGATTCTAAACATAGATTTCATATTTAACAATATGGCATAATATTGTATATCATTATAATCACTATTAACCAGTGAAAAATCCCTTTCGGGAATATTATAGGTATTTTATTTATTTGTAAATTTGTGATATCCAATTGCGATCTTGTCTCATCGCTGCAACTCCCCAGCGTGCTCGGGAGAGGCGAAGGTCGAGTCATGCGTCTTCCAAAACATGACCCGCTAAGCCGTGCTGCTTCTTAACACTCACTCGTTTAACCCAGAAGCCAGCCGCACCAATGTGTCAGAGGAAACACCATTCAACTGATGACTGAAGTCAGCTTGCAGGTGCACTGCCCCCTACAAGGAGTTGCTAGAGCACGATGAGCCTAGGAAAGCACCCCGGGCCAAACCATCCCCTAACCCGGACGGCACTGGTCCAATTGAGCGCCGCCCTATGGGACTCCCAGTCATGGCCGGTTGTGACACAGCCCGGGATCGAACCCCAGGCTGTAGTGACGCTTCAACACTGCGATGCAGTGCCTTAGAGTGCTGTCCACACTCGCAAGGCCCTAGTTCGATTTTATTGTTTGAAAATCACATGTAGCAATTAGAGATACAAATAGCCTACTGAACATAAACAATTATATGAAATTGAGTTTTTGGTTAAAAAAAACTATTATGCTAATATTTTACAAAGATGATATATTTTGCAAACCGGGCTAAATTGGTTGTGATATCTCCACAACTATAATCAATTTTGAGTTATCATTAGGCATATTGTAACATCTGTCGTTAAATGAAGACCAAGGTGCAGCGTGGTAGGCATACATTTTCTTTAATATTGAATGTTTCACCAATAAACAACTCAACGAAGGTAAAGCTAGGAGTGCACCACATGCAACACACAAAGACAAGATCCCACAACAGAAGGTGGGAAAAAGGGCTGCCTAAGTATGATCCCCAATCAGAGACAACAATAGACAGCTGCCTCTGATTGGGAACCAATCAACAAAGAAATATAAACATAGATTTCCCACCGTAGTCACACCCTGACCTACCAAATAGAGAATTTAAAGGATCTCTATGGTCAGGGCGTGCCACATATTCCACCTATTATTGAAAGAGTTGTGGCCATGTCAGACCAATCCCATTTAAACCAAAGGACCTGGTTGGCGTCCATACTGTAAAATGGTTAAATCATTAATAGCTAGGTATCATTGTTTAGACTTTTGCCTACCTTTTTGCATTACGATGGCATTTTGCGATAATAGGTATGTACCTCTTTGTTGGACGCAGTCATTCCTATGGGATTTCATTTAGGGTGCAATGTACGGGACAGGTTTCACGTCACATTTCTTAATGTTCACACAATTTATAGAATCATATTGCACATCATTTTAATCAATAGACATCAGTGAATGCTTCTCTGACATTTCCTACGTGTTTTAATGTAATATATTTGAAACGGCTACAAACCTCAACAATTCGGACAGCATGTTTGGCTAAATACATATATATATAAATATATATATATATATAATACATTTCATTCGTTTTAGAAGATTGTTTCCTGACAAGAAAAATTACATTTCATACCCTTAATCCTTTTGGCCCAACTAACCACATAGGGGTCATATTAATGCCAGAGATAACCACATTTAGCTACCTCTTATACCTAAATATAACCCACAGACATGGACCTTAATTAAAATCATAATAGACTTTGCCACCCCAAAGTGGACAAATATGTTAAATTTGGCCCTCTGGCCATGGAATATATGGGCCATTCTGGAGTGGCATCTACTGTTTGAACATTCAATTTCAGTGACTGGAAGGTCTCTTGTTTGTTGGCAAGGTCTTTTCTAATAAAGAAGTTATATGGTGTCCTGACACTGGCAGCAACTGAGACAACCTCAAGGTCTCTGCTGGTTTGCAAACCTGCAAAAGTGCCATGTAAGTACTCTTCATTGTATTTCCATTTCTTAACAACATCAATATATTTTCTGTATACAACAGCCAAATAGAAAAGGAACAAGGATAACATTTATAAGGCTCAGCAAGTGTTCCGCACATATCCAGGAATGTAGCTTCATGAAGTTTATATGAACTCCTGTGAAAGTCATTTAACAGAATCCCAGTCAATGTGATCACATTTCAGACACCTTGCTGATGCTGTCCCTGTCCTTGTCTGCCTGATAGGTATGTTCGCTGCTTGAGAAATCTCTCTCGCTCTCTCTCTCTGACTAGTGGGAACAGACAGATGGTCGGAACACAGTGCCAGTTCATTAAACAAAAAGACAACTAACCTTGTCCTCTGCTCGGTGCCTATGACATTGCATTTGCAGAGAACAGTAGGATCAGATTAGCATGTCACCTGATCTAATTGCTTTTGGCATTGATGTCAGAGATAATCTACAGTTTGTTTTTTGGGGGTGCATTATTATCCGTCTGTTTTGCTGCAAAAATGTCTATAATTTGAATAATGACTTTTCCTAAGCACGGTAAGAGGTTCCTCTATCAATATTCCCAATTTTTGGGGTAAATAGAACATGAAATCCAGACCACAGTTAATGTAATACTGTGATTTAATCATTGATAATCATTTTAATGTGGCAAATGGAAGCATGGATGTTCATTTGTTATTCTCTGGGTCATGCAGCTCACAGAAAGACATGACATCTGGTCACCGGAGGCCTGCCAGAGCTTATGGATTTTTGCACTCAATAGGCTAGAGGGGGCTGTTGACCATGCATACTCACAAGGTGTATGTGTATTGTGTGCATGTGTGTGCATATTATCGTGGAGAAATTATAAGATTATGTTAATAATACTGTTATTGCATCAAGTGGTTGTTTTATGTAACATAATAGGGTTCCTAGAACTCTACTGTGTCTGTGTGAACTGAGAGGAGCTTCTGAGATTTAACTCTAGCAACTGATTTATGATGGTCTTGTCCTCTCTCGGAGACCGCATTCCATAGAATGAGTTGGTGTTAGTGTACTGGGAGGTACCAGGGTGGAGATGGCTCCGGTATGGATAATGATGAGGGGAACTTTGTTTTGGGGGCCAGACCCTGGTTTCTACACAATGAGAACAGTCTTTACAGCAGATACTGTCTGCTGTGAATTGTTAGTATCTTTCATACAAATCCTAACCTTGTGACCCATTCCATACATCTGTTGTTTTTCATGAACATTCAGGGGGATGTACTTTGCTATAAAATTCTCTGGCTCAAATCCTTCGTTGGGCTCTCAACTAATCACCTACGGGTGGGTCATCGACCAGCTTCATTATTGCAATAATTAATCGATGTTATTAATACATTTTGAATAAAGTAATATCCTGATTGGTGATTGAACTTGTCTCTCCTCATTATTGATTAGAATTTCCATGACAATATGTGTGTGTGCCTGATGTGTGTGTACTTCCTGCCTCCTTGTATGCATGCCTATACGGGTGAAGGATGGAACCATGCATATAGATTACAACTGCTAGAAGATGAATGAAGGGTTTCATGAATGCAGGGTATGGACAGGGAGACAGAGCAATTCATGTACCCAGTCCTCTTGTGTCAGGAACCCACGGTAAATCAAAGGTCTGAAGGCCAGCATGCCACTGCATCTTCCACAGGGATACTGGATCTGTGTCCCAAATGGCACCCTATTCCCTATATAGTGCACTACTTTTGACCAGGGCCCATGGGGCTCTTGTCAAAAGTAGTGCACAATATAGGGAATAGGTGCCACACCCTGATCTGTTTCCCCTGTCTTTGTGCTTGTCTCCACCCCCCTCCAAGTGTCGCCCATCTTCCCCATTATCCCCAGTGTATTTATACCTGTGTTCTCTGTTTGTCTGTTGCCAGTTTGTTTTGTTCGTCAAGCCTACCAGCGTTTTTCCCCTCGCTCCTGTCTGTTTCTAGTTCCTGTTTTCTATTTTTCCCAGTTTTGACCATTCTGCTTGCCCTGACCCTGCCAGCCGTTCTGAACCTTGTCACATCACCCTGGATTATTGACCTCTACCTGCGCTGACCCTGAGACTGCCTGCCATTCTGTACCTTATGGACTCTGATCTGAATTACTGACCTCTGCCTGCTCTTGACCTGTCGTTATTTCCTGCCCCTGTTCTAGTAATAAACTTTTGTTACTTCGACACTGTCTCCATCTGGGTCATCCCTGAAACGTGATAATAGGGTGACATTTGAAACACAGCATGGATAAGTATGCCCTGTAAATCAACGATAGGCCTTCACCACTTACTGAATTATTTTTTAAAAGTGATTTAACGTTAATTTAACTGGGCAAGTCAGTTAAGAACAAATTCTTATTTACAATGACGGCCTGCCAGGAGGCAAATGCCTCCTGCGGCAACAGGGGCTGGGATGAAAAATAAATTTAAAAAAAAAATATATATAGGACAAAAAACAATGGCAAATGTTCTACTTTTAAACTCGGGACAAAACAGAGATGCTTGTTCTAGGTCCCACGAAACAAAGAGATCTTCTGTTGAATCTGATAATTAATCTTGATGGTTGTACAGTCGTCTAAAATAAAACTGTGAAGGGCCTCGGCGTTACTCTGGACCCAGATCTCTCTTTTGACGAACATATCAAGACTGTTTCAAGGACATTGTTTTTCCATCTACGTAACATTGCAAAAATCAGAAACTTTCTGTCCAAAAATTAAGCAGAAAAATTAATCCATGCTTTTGTCACTTCTAGGTTAGACTACTGCAATGACCTACTTTCCGGGTACCTGGATAAAGCACTAAATAAACTTCAGTTAGTGCTAAACCCGGCTGCTAGAATCTTGACTGGAACCAAAAAATGTGATCATATTACTCCAGTGCTAGCCTCTCTACACTGGCTTCCTGTTAAGGCAAGGGCTGATTTCATGGTTTTACTGTTAACCTACAAAACATTAAATGGGCTTGCTCTTACTTATCTTTCCAATTTGGTCCTGCCGTACATACCTACACGTACGCTATGGTCACAAGACGCAGGCCTACTTACTGTCCCTAGAATTTCTAAGCAAACCGCTGGAGGCAGGGCTTTCTCCTATAGATGTCACGGTTCATGAATCCACTGCCTCCCTCTCTCTTTCTCTCTCTCTCTCTCTCTCTCTCTCTCTCTCTCTCTCTCTCGTGTTTGTGTGGGCGTGGTTCCCAATCTCAGCCTGATTGTCTGTGCCAGCTGGAATCACTTATCTTCCCTTTATATGTTCTGTAACCAGTGTTTCTTGTTGTCAGATCGTTGTTACTTCTCTGAGTTTGTGTCGTGTGTCTGTACTCATCTCTCACCGCCCTTGTGTGGATTATCTGCTGTGCTCCCTCCTACACATCCGGCCACACTCCCCTGGATTTCTCAGCACGCTATCATCGGAAGATGCGCCCTAGTCCCTGGGTCGGATTCCGTCTGAGTACAGTCAGTCTGTCCTGTTGCTGCTGTAAACTGTATTCATTAAACCATCGTTGCTTGCATCTTGCATCCGCCTCTGTATTGTCACAGAACGATCTGACCAGACCATGGATGCAGCGAGTTCAACGAGTCTGACCGAATTCATTTCCCGCAGTATCACGAGAATGGATCAACAAGAGGAAAACATCTCCAGCACAGGTCAGGCAGTACAAGCCCTTGTGACGCAGGTATCCCAGCTGACCCAACAATTACAACATCTGAGGGGTCTCGCTGCGCCACCTACACCGGCAGTTCAACCCGCCCCGCCAGAGCCGGATTCCCAGCTAGAGCCACGGCTACCGACACCAGAGGGTTATTCAGGTGATCCTGACTATTGCAGAGCTTTTCTTACGAGATGTTCCATGCAATTCTCGTTGCAGCCACGGACCTTCAACCGTGAACAGTCTAAGGTAGCATTCGTACTCACACTGCTATCAGGCAAAGCGGCTCTTTGGGGAACGGCGGTGTGGGCGAACCAGGACCCATGCTGCACCTCTTTCCAGACACTCTCCGAGGAGATGAGAAGGGTCTTCGATCGGGCCGTGGCGGGTAGGGAGGCGGCCAGACTACTAGCTGACCTTCGCCAAGGAGACCGTTCAGTATCGGAATACTCCATCCAATTCCGCACTCTGGCCGCAGAGTGTCAGTGGAACGAGGAGGCGCAGTGGGACATGTTCCTTCATGGGCTGGAGGACCGGATCCAGAAGGAGATTTATGTTCTGGACCTTCCCAGGAATTTAAATGGACTAGTGGAACTAGCCTTGAGGGTCGACGCTCGTCTGAGTCGTATTGGCCACCGAGCATGCCCTAACAGACCGTATAACGACACGGAGGGCTGGCATGCCAGCGGCGGGAACACGGCCAGTTCAGCCTCCGCTCACGAACCCATGCAGCTGGGGAGAGCTCGCCTCTCCCGGGAAGAGAGGGAGAGGCGGAGATCCCAAGGACTCTGTCTCTACTGTGGTAGAGCGGGCCACTTTATCCACTCCTGCCCGGTAAAAGATCAGGCCCGGTAGTAAGCTTGAGGCTACTATCGGGTGGTGTCACCACAGAGAAGACCTCATCATCTACTCTCCTCCCGGTAAGACTAAGATGGGCCACCCACACGCACGACACCCAAGCCTTACTGGATTCAGGAGCAGAGGGTAATTTCATGGACTTCAAGCTCGCTCACAAACTCCAGATTCCTATCACCTCACTCTCGCACAAGATATCCGTCAACGCTCTCAATGGTCAAGAACTCCCTAACATTTCTCACACCACTGAACCTATCACACTCATCACTTCTGGCAATCACACTGAGACACTATCATTTCTACTCATGGACTCACCCCTTGCACCATTAGTTCTCGGCCACCCTTGGCTCACCCAACACAACCCCAGAGTTGACTGGGGTCATAACTCTATATCCATGTGGAGTAACAAGTGCCTTGAGTCCTGTTTGGTGTCTGCTTGTTCGTCTGTGTCTGATTCTGTGTTTCTAGAGGAGGCAGTGGATTTGTCTAACGTGCCCGTTGAATACCTCGACCTGAAGGAGGTGTTCAGTAAGTCCCGTGCTGCTTCTCTTCCTCCGCATCGTCCCTATGACTGTGCAATAGAATTATTGCCAGGTGAGTCTCCGCCTAAAGGCAAGTTATATTCACTCTCTGTTCCTGAGAGGGAGGCTATGGAGAGATACATCTCTGATTCTCTGGCATCTGGATTCATTCGTCCTTCCTCTTCTCCAGCGGGGGCCGGGTTCTTCTTTGTGGGGAAGAAGGACGGTTCTCTGCGTCCTTGCATTGATTACCGTGGGTTGAATAACATCACAGTGAAGAATACCTATCCCTTACCGTTGATGTCCTCAGCCTTTGAAAGGTTACAGGGAGCATCCGTGTTCACTAAGTTGGATTTACGGAATGCATATCATTTGGTTCGCATAAGGGGGGGGGACGAATGGAAGACCGCGTTTAACACCCCCAGAGGGCACTTCGAATATTTGGTCATGCCTTTTGGGCTATCCAACTCCCCAGCGGTTTTCCAGGCACTCGTCAATGACGTGCTGAGAGATATGATTGATCAGTTCATATATGTTTACCTGGATGACATACTGATTTTTTCTTCTTCTCTCCAGGAACACGTTCAGCACGTCAGACGAGTGCTTCAGAGGTTGTTGGAGAATGGACTTTTTGTCAAGGCGGAGAAATGCATTTTTCATGCACAATCCGTTCCATTCCTAGGTTACATCGTCTCGACTGAAGGTATTCGCATGGATCCTGACAAGGTTAAGGCTGTGGTGGATTGGCCAAGCCCAGATTCCCGTAAGGCCCTACAGAGGTTTCTGGGATTCGCCAATTTCTACCGGCGTTTCGTTCGCAACTTTAGCCAGATAGTCGCTCCTCTTACCGCCTTAACCTCCCCCAGAGTGACGTTCAGGTGGTCCGATACAGCCGAGGCTGCATTCACCAAACTCAAGAGCCGCTTTGTTTCGGCTCCCATCCTCATTGCTCCCGATCCCTCGCGTCAGTTCGTGGTGGAGGTGGACGCTTCAGAGGTGGGGGTAGGTGCGGTACTTTCCCAATGTTCCTCTTCTGACGACAAGATGCACCCTTGCGCGTTCCTTTCCCATCGGTTATCACCTGCGGAACGCAACTACGACATTGGCAACAGAGAGTTGTTGGCAGTGAAGTTAGCACTGGAGGAGTGGCGCCATTGGTTAGAGGGTTCGGGGGTACCTTTTATAGTTTGGACCGATCACAAGAATTTAGAATATATCAGAACCGCCAAGCGACTCAACTCCAGGCAGGCGCGGTGGGCACTCTTTTTCGGACGTTTTGACTTCTCTCTCTCGTATCGCCCGGGTTCCAAGAATGTCAAACCCGATTCCCTTTCTCGCATTTTTGACCATTCCGAACGCCCATCCACTCCCGAGTGCATCCTACCCGGGACCCTAGTGGTCTCCACACTCACATGGGAGGTTGAATCGAGGGTCAAAACGGCCTTAGAAGGGGTAACGCCTCCGCCCGGTTGCCCGCCTAATCGGTTGTTTGTGCCGGAGGGGTGTCGGTCCGATGTTATTCGGTGGGGACATTGCTCCAACGTAGCGTGTCATCCAGGAGTCAGCCGCACTAGCTTTTTGGTTAAGCAACGCTTTTGGTGGCCACTGATGGCTCGTGACATTCACAGTTTTGTCTTGGCTTGCTCGGTTTGTGCCACTGGGAAGACTTCTAATCGACCCCCAGATGGGTTACTCCAACCGCTGTCGGTCCCTTCGAGACCCTGGTCCCACATCGCGCTAGATTTTGTTACCGCCCTCCCGCCCTCCCAGGGCAAGACGGTTGTTTTGACCGTGGTGGACCGGTTCTCGAAGGCGGCTCATTTTATTCCCTTGCCTAAATTACCATCTGCCAAGGAGACAGCGGTAACTGTCGTGGATCACGTCTTTCGCTTACATGGCCTGCCGATGGACGTAGTTTCTGACAGGGGGCCCCAATTTGTGTCCAAGTTTTGGCAAGAGTTTTGTAGGTTACTGGGAGCGAGTGTCAGCCTGTCTTCAGGGTTTCATCCCCAGAGCAACGGTCAAACGGAGAGGGCCAACCAAGATTTGGAGAGAGTGTTGCGATGTTTGGTTTCTAAGAATCCCTCTTCCTGGAGTCAACAACTCTCTATGGTTGAGTACGCTCACAATTCGTTGCCAGTGGCAGCCACGGGTCTCTCTCCGTTTGAGTGTAGTTTAGGTTACCAGCCACCTATCTTTCCCAGTACGGAGTCCGAGGTCACTGTTCCCTCCGCTCACGCTTTCATCCAGAGGTGCCGTCACGCATGGAGCAGAGCCCGTGAGACTCTTCTCCGGGTGGGGGCGCGCACCAAGGCTAAGGCCGATCGCCACCGGTCGAAGCCTCCGGTATACGTCGTTGGCCAAAGAGTGTGGCTTTCTACTAAGAACATTCCACTCCGATCCGTTTCGAACAAGCTTGCCCCCAAATTTATCGGCCCGTTCAAAGTCACCAGGATCATTAGTCCGGTGGCGGTCCGGCTCAAGCTTCCTCCGGCGTATAGGAGAATTCATCCTACCTTTCATGTGTCTAAAATAAAACCTGTGTTTCAGGCACGCATTAACCCGCCGGTCCCGGTTCCCCCGCCGCCACGACTTGTTGATGGGGAACCCACCTTTTCTGTCAATCGTATTTTGGACTCTAGAAGGAGGGGACGCGGATTCCAGTACCTGGTGGACTGGGAGGGTTATGGCCCGGAGGAGAGAAGTTGGGTACCTGCTAGGGACATTCTGGATCACTCCCTTATCGATGATTTCAATCGACAGGTAAATTCGCCTGGGAACGCCAAGAGGCGTTCCTAGGGGGGGGGGGTATTGTCACGGTTCATGAATCCACTGCCTCCCTCTCTCTTTCTCTCTCTCTCTCTCTCTCTCTCTCTCTCTCTCTCTCTCTCGTGTTTGTGTGGGCGTGGTTCCCAATCTCAGCCTGATTGTCTGTGCCAGCTGGAATCACTTATCTTCCCTTTATATGTTCTGTAACCAGTGTTTCTTGTTGTCAGATCGTTGTTACTTCTCTGAGTTTGTGTCGTGTGTCTGTACTCATCTCTCACCGCCCTTGTGTGGATTATCTGCTGTGCTCCCTCCTACACATCCGGACACACTCCCCTGGATTTCTCAGCACGCTATCATCGGAAGATGCGCCCTAGTCCCTGGGTCGGATTCCGTCTGAGTACAGTCAGTCTGTCCTGTTGCTGCTGTAAACTGTATTCATTAAACCATCGTTGCTTGCATCTTGCATCCGCCTCTGTATTGTCACAATAGAGCTCTATTTTTATTGAATGGTCTGCTTATCCATGTGAGAGACGCAGACTCGGTCTCAACCTTTAAGTCTTTATTGAAGACTCATATCTTCAGTAGGTTGTATGGTTGAGTGTAGTCTGGCCCAGGAGTGTGAAGGTGAACGGAAAGGCACTGGAGCAACGGACCGCCCTTGCTGTCTCTCCACTGGGATTCTCTGCCTCAAACCCTATTACAAGGGCTGAGTCACTGACTTCATGCCGTCGCTAGGAGGGGTGCGTCACTTGAGTGGGTTGAGTCACTGATGTGATCTTCCTGTCCGGGTTGGCAGCCCCCCTTGGGTTGTGCTGTGGGGGAGATCTTTGTGGGCTATACTCGGCCTTGTCTCAGGATGGTAGGTTGGTGGTTGAAGATATCCCTCTAGTGGTGTGGGGGCTGTGCTTTAGCAAAGTGGGTGGGATTATATCCTGCCTGTTTGGCCCAGTCTGGGGGTATCGTCGGACGGGGCCACAGTGTCTCCGGACCCCTCCTGTCTCAGCCTCCAGTATTTATGCTGCAATAGTTTATGTGTTGGGGGCTAGGGTCAGTGTGTTATATCTGGAGTGTTTCTCCTGTCTTATCCGGTGTCCTATGTGAATTTAAGTATGCTCTCTCTAATTCTCTTTCTCTTTTTCTCTATTTATTTCTTTCTCTCTTTCGGAGGACCTGAGCCCTAGGACCATGCCTCAGGACTACCTGGCCTGATGACTCTGCTGTTCCCAGTCCCCCTGGTCGTGCTGCTGCTCCAGTTTCAACTGTTCAGCCTGCGGCTATGGAACCCTGACCTGTTCACAGCATGTGCTACCTGTCCCAGACCTGCTGTTTTCAACTCTCTAGAGACAGCAGGAGTGGTAGAGATACTTGGAATGATCTGCTATGAAATGCCAACTGACATTTACTCCTGAGGTGCTGACCTATTGCACCCTCAACAACCACTGTGATTATTATTATTTGACCCTGCTGGTCATCTATGAACATTTGAACATCTTGGCCATGTTCTGTTATAATCTCCACCTGGCACAGCCAGAACCTCTTCCACCCCAGAACTGGCCACCCCTCATAGCCTGGTTCCGCCCTACGTTTCTTCCTAGGTTCTGGCCTTTCTAGGGAGTTTTTAGCCACCGTGCTTCTACACCTGCATTGGTTGCTGTTTGGGGTTTTAGGCTGGGTTTTTGTACAGTACTTTGTGACATCAGCTGATGTAAGAAGTTATTTATAAATACATTTGATTAATTGATTGATTGGCAATAAAGACACCACAACACTCCACGAAGAGAGACCTAAGACAACAACATAGCATGACAGCAACACATGAAAACACAGCATGGTAGCAACACAACATGATAACAACATGGTAGCAACACAACTTGGTAGCAGCACAAAACATGGTACAAACATTATTGGACACAGACTTCAGCACAAAGGGCAAGAAGGTAGAGACAACAATACATCACGCGAAGCAGCCACAACTGTCAGTAAGTGAATATCTATGAGATCATACTTCCCCTACCACCCACACTCCATGGGGCGTATTCATACCTAAATATTCCAACATCAAGATCACAGATTAGATGGAGTCTGTGGGCTGTTTGCTCTATCTTTTTATGGTCTCTTTGGCAGAGAAAACACACATTTGGAGAAAATTATGATATATGTAAAAGATGTAGAGGGCGTTTTTTCTGAATTTCTATTCATTTTAGGTCTGCCTCTTTTTAACCTAGTCAAATGATCTTATCTGCCTAGATCGCCCCATTTAAGATGGCCCGATATACTGAGACAAACGTCAAAGTTGTAGTAGCTAATGATCTTGGTCCCTTCACCTTGAGGTCAGTCTAGTTAGCCCATCCTGTAAAGTTAGGATTGTAAATGGAAAACATGGCTGCCTTTTCAGCCAACGGATATAGATGGGAAGCTCCATGACAGGTCCTCATTTGCGAGTGTTCGTTTGTTCTCTGTGGACTCTTATCTCCCAATAAACACGAACAGGACCCCAATTAGAGATTTATCTCAATACTTTAGTGAGTCATAAGCTGTGTCCCAAATGGCACCCTATTCCCTATATAGTGTACTACATTTGACCAGGGCCCATGCTGTATATAGGGAATAAGGTGCCATTTGGGACGCAAACATACACTTCCACAAGCATGCACCTTCAAATGTGAAGATTACATTTAATTGGCCCCTTGATATGAAAGTTCTTATTTTCTGAGGGTGGCGATGATGACTTGCTAATGACTGGATGGCGAGACATGATGATGGAGACTGAACAGTAGCCTAATGGCCTAACGAGAGGAGAGCTTTGATGTGACTGGTCACAAATATCCTAATGATGTGATCATAGATATTACAGGTAAAATAGCTCAATTTTTTAGGTAACAGACCTGAAGTAGTCAAACCACCAGTAGTTTATAATCACATTTATTTGAGGTAATATTTTTAATGATACATGACTGATAATAACAATAATCCAATTTAAAATGATTCCAGAAGTATTTTCTGAATGTTTTTCAGTTCATCCAAGCAGTAATTTCTGAAGTGCATCACAGATTATAGGTTTACATGATTACTTGTGTACATTTTAGGGAATTGTCTGCATTCAAAACTGTTTGATTTCTGTAGATATGCTGTCGCTTGAAGAACATTAGAGACATCTACTGGCCAAAATTTCGATCTGTTGAATAATGGGAATGGACGGATAATGTTTGTTTCAGCTTGGGCCTGTAACATTTTATGACCTTGAATTATTCATTAAATAGGCATTGTGCAAAAATCCGTAAAACACATACAAAAGTAAACTACTTGCCACAGCTGAGGAAAACAGTGGCCCAGTGTTATTCTCATGGTGCCTGGAGCCATAACTTAAAGATTGGTGCATCCATAGTATTGTTAGGTTAATGTTTTTGAGGGGGTATCTTAGATCGATATCTTACGGTCTCAAATCTGTAATACAGATAATATTCTTCTTTGATAATCGATAAGAGGAGGAGAAATAGATTGTTTTTTATACAGTGTTCTCTTTTTTAGGGAAACTCTAATAGTAACAGACAAGTTCCCTCACTTTATTTCCTCTCTGTGTGCAAATAATGAGGATTTCAAGTCTCTGAAGGACAGAGATATGGCTGAACTAAGGTACCATTTTCTCCCCTCCACTTGTTGAGGAGATGGGGGATGCATCCCAAATGGCACATTATTCCCTACGTAGTGCACTTATTTTGACCAGAGCATATAAGGATCTGGTAAAAAAAAAAGTGCACTATATATTCAAGAGGATGCCATTTGTTTTTAGGTAATGAACCTATATGATCCAGCTCATCAGTATGGTGAAGGGGACATTTATTCCGAGGGCCCCGGGTCCCAATCTGAGGGACTGATAAAGGAATTCTAAATTCCTCTTTATTATTTCCCAATCAGAATTCAATACTCTGTCAATGCATTCGAAGGGCTTGTAAGACCCTATATTTTTATTGATTAATGGACAGAGCCCCGGTCTTAAAAGTCAGGTAACAGCGTTTAATTCAAGAGAGTACTGGTACATACATTTTTCCACAGGTTATAAACTGAAAATTACGTCAGCGTTTTCTAAATGTCCTATCTCTTCATGACACTAGTAGAGAGGCCCTATAGTTCTCGAGCCTTCCCTCCTCGCCTGAAGCCAAGGTCAGTAATTGTAAATCAGCATTCTAGACAGTCTGGAGATAGTTCATTCATTTGTACAAAGGAACAGACCGTCATTGTTACTAAACTCCTGACTATATTATATACAATTGGGAATGGGAGCAAGAGAGAAAATTCATATATGTACAGTACATAATAGCATTTGGACTAGTCAGTCCTGATTGAAATGTATACATAATTAGTCATCATTGATAAAAATTCCCTTAACAAGGACCCACTGTCTGGATCATGATTGGGGCTAGTGTGAGAGTAGTCCTGCCTTGACCCACTCAAAGACATCACATTAGCATCCAGGATATAAAATGAACACCCGCCACCCACCAAATGCTGGTAGATGTAGGTATTGGCAGGTAAGAATGTCTATTTCACCTGCCACGTTGGCGGGTGATCCGTTTGCAGGGCTCTACAGTGCGAGCATTACATTTGCAAATAAAAATTGTCTAAATTCAAGTATGAGAATGTGTGAGTTTGTGTTAGAAAAATACATCAGTAGCTGTTTTAAAAGTATTTATGCTGTTTTGTTTCATAGCTGCTAATTGAACAAATAAATACAAATCCTATATCCCATTGTTGTATTTACATTGTTTTGTTCACAAGCTTGGTTATTTTTCAACATTAATTTGAGTCTGCTGCTTCAACTGGTAAGAGAAGAGATGCCCTAGTCCAGTGGTCACCAACCTTTTCTGATTCAAGATCACTTTCGAAGTCAAAATGCAAGCCAAGATCTACCACTCCGATTGTTTTCAAAACATGACTTAAAAAACTTAAACCTATGCAACATAAACCAATTAAAAACAGTTCTGTAGCGATGAGGTTTGTGCAGTAGACTATAGGCCCAATATTATCACTACAATTTGGCTATGCTTGAATTGCCCTGCAAAGTTCTTCTCAGACCAGTTAGAAATTATATTTAAAAAATGTAGGTATATGATCATACTGGCAACAGATTTGTTGTATTACTTGTGAGGCACAGCTGAGTGATCATAATAATTAGCTTTTTTATTATTTTTTATTATGGACTGATGACCTGCATCTGATGGTGAGTCTGAGGGGAGGGAGGGTAGCAGTGGAGGTTCCTCAGAGGAGGAAGGGGAGGACCATCCTCCTCAGTGAATTTCAGAAGAAAGAAAAATATTGAAACATTAAAAATGTATGCTTTTTAGATAAAACTATACTAAATATATTAATGTCACCAAATAATTGATTAAAACACAATGTTTTGCAATGAAGGTCTACAGTAGCTTCAACAGCACTCTATAGGGTAGCTGCTCTACTGCTTCTTAGACTTGCTTTCGATGAGAATGACAGATCTATAACTCACATTTCTATGTACATTTGGTCAGGTTTCTCAAAAAGTTACATATATTAACAGTTAACAGTTACTTTGTTAACAGTTACACATATTAACAAAGTAGTAGGCTATAAGACTAACCTCGCCCATTGCCTAATGTATGATTATTTTTTGTGATTAAAATAGAACTATTAATTTAATATTATAAATATGAATTTGACTAATTAAAGGACTATTATGATTCATTAATTGGGTCTTGCATTTGAGAGACTATAACTCACTCATAAACCTATTGATCCCTGAAATAAATTCTTATCCAATATCCACAGAATTCCTGAACACGTGATGCCGCTGAAGAAACTACTCATCCCACAATGCTACACAGCCGTGGAGTTCGAACCACTTTCTGCACCTACCCGCTGAGCAAGTATTTTGATTGGTGTGGCTATCTCCGGGCGGTTATTGTTAGGAAGTAGCCTGTAGATTAGATTTTACTCACACATTCAACTCAATACCGCCGTAGGAATGTGATGGATTAGAAAAATATGTGCCTTGGTTGTCAACATGTTCCCCGGCGTTTTCTATGCGCTCCTGGCGGGGTTTCTCGGGGCTGTCGCATCTTCATCTGCAAAGCTGTCACTTGGAGCCGATTACCTTAAAGGTGTATGTGAAACGGGGCTACGAACATGGGGAGAGCAGCGGAAATTTAGACAACCGGATGAAACTACCGCGTGTGACTGGGTGAGGAATCGCCCCCGTTTAAGTGCCTGAATTATTAACGCGATGGGATTCGGGTGACTTTGAATAATGTAAATGTCAATGTGTTAGCATAGCAATACGTCTGCGAGAAGGGAAATTGGGGTTTTCCGGTGATGAGTTTAAGGCTCCCGATTCCAGCTCGTGCGCTCAGCATCAGCACCAGCACCATCGGCAGCATCATCGGCGGCTCGCTCAGCTGGACAGGCGATGCTGTGTATCAAGCTCCTGTCTTACCCGCGTGCTTGAACGACATTGCAGCTCGTGCGACCTACAGTAGTGCAGTATTACATCGTTTATTTTTGTGTTAAAGGAATATATTTGCTTATGTTGAGTATCATTTTATTCTAGTGGCCGAATGTGATCCTAGTTTAACATATGGGCAATTGTCCATTCAATGTCAATACCAAATTGTAATTGGGCTGCTTGAAACGACCTTCATAATGTGGTGTTATAATTTTACGTTTGAGTTATCATCTATATTATTTATTTATAAAGCCGTCAGATATTTATTTAACATACATTTACATATCAAGACACATAACTAAAATAGGCTCCAAATCCCTGAAATGGAGCTCAACTATTCGATGTGACTCAATTGCCACATAACATTGTTTTCATACATATAGACCACATTCCAGTACACGACACACTGACGTCACGTAGAAATGCGTGCTACTATTGGCAGCAGTAAAAGGCCATCACCATCTATGCCCGTTCAACATAGCCTAGATTTATGTTTTTATTACTTATAAACAAAGTCACTTTTTGGGGTTCTCCTATGCTTACAATTATGTTTAGACTCTTGCTTGAATAGTCACAAAGATTCTATTTGGTTATCTTTGCAAAATAACTATTTTGGATTCAGCCGTTGTTAGCTAGAATTCTAACGCTCATTGAAATAGGCTGTTTAAAAAAAAAGTATAATGCAGTTGATTTGCGATGATGACACAAACATTATATTAAACAGGACATACATACTAGCCTTAAAATATGATTATAATCCAAAAGTAGTGTGCAATGCACTTATAAGCAACATGTAAATAGAGGCTTTTTTGCCCTTGTTTCCTCCTTGTTCTCCCACCAACTTGTGTACGTTGCCCTAGTGCAGCAATGTTTGCAAACACAGAAAGGGGTCTATTGTGTTTGTGTGTTTGTTTCAGTTACACATCCCCTTGAGGCTGCTTTGTGGGGGGCTGCTCTTCACTTGTAATGCTGTGATGTGGACATTCCTCGCTAAGGCTCTCAGGTACTCTTCCTCCTCCACCCGAACCACTGTGACCACCACCGCTTCCAACTTCATATCTTCCGTAAGTACATGTTTCCCTGTGGAAAAAGACACACTTATTTATAAATAATGTATAAGACTAAAAGTGCATGGTTTGAATTAATACATGACACCGATTTTCTGTTTTGAGTGCTGTCAAAAGTGTAATGACTGGTGCACTAAATTTAAATACCTGTATTTTGCCACAGGCCTTTTTGGGGCAGCTTATCTTCGGGGAGGCCCAGATTGCATTGTGGTGGGTGGGAATCTCCCTCACGTTCTCTGGCCTCCTGGTACTTCAGAGGGCAGCCCCCAACGACCGAGCCAGGAAGGACGAATAACAGCCTGTCGGAAGGCACAACTAATTAACTGATATAGAAAGAAACCAGTAATGCAACGTATAGCCTACTATCTGTGACAAACAATAGATTTCTTGGGTGAATGGCAACTTTGGAAGGTAAAGCACTGTCAAAACATACCATGTAAGGAATATACAGTGATTTTTGTTTTGTTTTAAACACTTTGACATCATCAGCAATGTGTGCATGACATCAATACTTGAGAACACAAAAGCTGTTTTGCTCACATATCCTAAGATGACACTCACTGTAAACTTCCACACCAACATTGCATTATTGCATGTTCAAGGTGATGTGTGAATGGAATCATGTATATAGCCTCATATCTTGAGGACTTGACCCTTAGAGTATTGACATGTTTTGTGAATTCTGAGGAGGTTTGGCCTTGCCTGCCTTTATAACAAATGTCTAATAGAAAGTTCCTCACAAGGTCTAAACTCAATTAAGTCAAACCAAAGTACCCAAATATGTTGATCCTGCCTTTTACCCACTAACCACAGCAGTGGCTTTGTAAATGCATTGTGAAGTCAAACTGCTAAGTGGCCCCCAAAAAATCGTAGTGACCTCAACTGCCTGTAAAGTGATAGTGTCTAGTTCACTCAAAAATCAAAGTTTGTCAGACATATTCAAACCTCAAAAGTGGCCTAATGTCGAGATGAGACAAACTCCAATGAATGGAAAGGATAGGCACAGTCTAATTTAATCTTCTTTAGAGGGTGCCTGTCTTTCCAATTCATTTGGAGTTGAGGCACAGAGCTGGATCTACACAGCAGACAGTCTGGACCTCTTGACATTAGCCCACATCTGACCTCAACTACAATTTTGGAGTGAACGATCCCTTATTCCTTTTGGCAGAAGAGACAAATTTAATTCTGACCTAATGGGGTGTCTAAACAACAGTTACTCCAATGTCTGGCCTTTTAATTGAGTGTCACCAGCTGTTTGTCTTCCAGCTATAGGCCTGTCTCATCAACAATGTCTATCCTAGTTTTCCAATGCAATTAAAATCAGTTTGAGGTTATCCTTGGGGTAAGAGAGGCATCCGGTAGCACAGTCCCTCCCTCTGCAATCTTCCAAAACTCCCAAAAGGTCAAATGTTGCTGTGGGGTTTCTAACCCAACTACTGAAAGTAGTGTTTATTACTAGCATGCTTGTCCTCCAACGGTGTACTTCCCTGATATTCCTTAACACTGTGAAGATGTGCTATTGTGGAAATGGGCTTTTTGCGTAATACTGACAACGTTACCATAGACTGGAGTTTGACTTGACAACTTTACTATACGATCACACTTTGCTGTTTTTTTTAAATACGTATCATATGCATGCAACAACCAACGGTAGCTACCTGTATTCTGACTGTATCTATTAGACAATGATATGTCTGTATAAATGCAGAGGAATTCACACTATGAAATCGGTTCTCCATCCAGTTGCAGTACATTACAGACTGCAGGTTTTGTATGTAATGTAATCTACTTCCCTGGCAATGTGACTATCTATGCTATTGAATCAGGATGGGAGACATTGGTGCTGACATTTCTCCTGTGTTCTTCAGTCGAAACTGAGGATAAACATTTACCTGTGAAGCCAGTGTCACTGAGGGCAAGAGAAATCAATGCATTAGTGCAGTGGTTTCATGAAATGTTTGATTTATAGCCAGCACCTGTATGGGACATGTTTGTTGTAACCATTATACTGTAGATATGGATATCATGTTATAAACTGTAGATATTAGTTTGGGAGGTGCATATGACTGGCCTGTTAAGATGTGTGTTCCAGATTAGTGCAGCACTGGGGCCCTACTAGGGGGATAAGGAAAGGCAATGTATTATAAACAAAAATGCATTATTAAAGGAGTCCTTACTTGGACAAGACACCTCCCCATCCTTTGAATATGTTGCTTGGCTCTTAGTAAATGGTGTATGATAAGGGAGGAAGTCTCAGAAAATGTCTGTTAGCCAATAGAATCTGATTGCACATCCTGATGCTGTGTCTGTCAAACTGTTAGTCTTGGAAAACGGGGAGAGAAAAAAGGTGTTTGGGCAGACTGCAAACTGTCTGCACTGGTAAGAAATATGAACCATTCATATCTAGTCTAATATAACTTATATTAAACTAACATTTAAGTGTAAATATTTTCTATTTACAGAAAATATTATGGACATGTGTAACCACTCATCCAAATATGAGATGGTGCACAATGTGAAATAAACCTCATCTAGGAAAGTGAACTATTATTTGTTCATTCTATCACGTTAAGGTGCAGACAGTGTAGAAGGAACAAATGTTTATTCTTTAAAACGGGCAGTCAAACGACAGGTCAAGGCAGGCAGGGGTCAAAAATCCAGAGAGGGTATAAGACACCGGAACAGCAGGCGGAGTCAGGTCAGGCAGAGGTCGGAAATCCAGAGCAGTGTGGCAAAAGTACAGGACGACAGGCAGGCTCAGGGAAGGCAGGAATGGTCAAAACCCGGAAACTAGAAAACAGGGACTATAGCAAAGACAGGCGCTGGTAGGTTTGAACAAACAAACAAACTGGCAACAGAGGGGGGGGGTCAATATAAATAGTCCGGGTGGCCATTTTATTAATTGTTCAGCAGTGTTATGTCTTGGGGTTAGAAGCTGTTAAGGAGCCTTTTGGACCTAGACTTGGCGATCTGGTACTGCTTGCCGTGCGGTAGCAGAGAGAACAGTCTATGACTTGGGTGACTGGAGTCTTTGACAATTTTTGGGCCTTCCTCTGACACCGCCTACAATATAGGTCCTGGATGGCAGGAAGCTTGGCCCCAGTGATGTACTGGGCCGTACGCACTACCCTTTATAGCTCTTTACTGTCGGGGGCCGAATAGTTGCCGTACCAGGCATTGATGCAACTGGTCAGGATGTCCTCGATGGTGCAGCTGTAGAACTTTTTGAGGATCTCGGTACCCATGCCCGATCTTTTCAGTCTCCTGAGGGGAAAAGGTGTTGTCGAGCCCTCTTCACGGCTGTCTTGGTGTGTTTGGACCATGATAGTTTGTTGGTGATGTGGACACCAAGGAATTTGAAACTCTCGACCCGCTCCTCTACAGCCCTATCGATGTGAATGGGGGCGTGTTCGGCCCTCCTTTCAGACCATGTCCAGTGTGCTATTAACATAACAATTAAGGCATATGATAAATTGAAACATGATGGTCATTCAGAATGCACCACTACATTAACTATTCCACGGGTACAGTATATTGTCTACCTGGAAATAATCTTAAAGGGATAGTTCATTGAAAACTATCTATTTAAATACGTTTTTGAGTGAACAATCCCTTTAATAAGACAAAAATGTTGACAGACGGACGACCATTTAAAAAAAAAATATATTTGTCATTAATTTCCATATAACTCCAGTAACTTAAACTTTTGCATCCAGATAAACATTGAAAGAGAAGCACTTTGTGAAACATTTATTTATAGCGGTGTGTTTGAAAAATGTATAAAGAGACAGATATGAAAGAATACTAGTCCCTTTGTCCAGTGGCGTAAAAAACGTAAGTAAAAATGCTTTAAAGTACTACTTAAGTAATTATTTGGGGTATCTTTACTTTACTATTTTAATTCACTACATTTCTCAAGAAAAAACAACAACTTTTTACTCCATACATTTTCCCTAACACCCAAAAGTACTCGTTACATTTTGAATGCTTAGCAGGTCAGGAAAATGGTCTAATTCATACACATAAAGAGAACATCCCTGGTCATCCCTACTGCCTCTGATCTGGCGTACCACTAAACATACTTGCTTCGTGTTGGAGTGTGCTCCTGGCTATCTGTACATGTAAAAAACAAGAAAACGGTGGCGTCTGGTTTGCTTAATATAATGAATTTGAAATGATTTACACTTTTGATACTTAAGTATATTTTAGCAATTACATTTACTTTTGATACCTACTTAATTATATTTAAATCCAAATACTTTTAGACTTTTACTCAAGTAGTATTTTACTGGGTGACTTTAACTTTTACTTGAGTCATTTTCTATTAAGGTATCTTTACTTTTACTCAAGTATGACAATTGGGTATTTTTTCCACCACTGACAACTTTTGCTAAAACTAGATTTGTCTGTCGGACTGCCAGATGGTGAAGTGTGATTCATCACTCCAGAGAACGCGTTTCCACTGCTCCAGAGTCTAATGTTGGCGTGCTTGACACCACTCCAGCCGATGCTTGGCATTGCACATGGTGATCTTAGGCTTGTGTGCTGCTGCTAGGCCATGGAAACTAATTTCATGAAGCTTCAGACGAACAGTTTTTGTGCTGACGTTGCTTCCAGAGGTAGTTTGGATCTCAGTAGTGAGTTTTGCAACTGAGGACAGACCATTTTTACACGTTACGTGCTTTAGCACTCGGTGGTCCCGTTCTGTGAGTTTGTGTGGCCTACCACTTTGCAGCTGAGCCGTTGTTGCTCCTAGATGTTTTCACTTCACCATATGAGCAAGTACAGTTGACCGGGAAAGTTTTCAGACCCCTAGACTTTTCTCCACATTTTGTCATTGTGACGTAGAAGTCACAATGCGGGCAGCATTTGGTTCTTTAACGCACACACATATTCATCACTCCTCCCTGCGCCATTATACCATAAGTTAACAATGTGGGTCGACACACAATTTAACTTCTGTCTTGGTGCATGCAATTCACACTTGTCAATGTTCATATTTGAGAGATACAATAATTATTATACTTATCAATGTTGTGGATGAGCGCATTGTTTGTTTGTTCTGTTCCTCTCTCTCCATCTCTGTAGCTTCTGGGTATGCTGGAAAAGGACCCGAGCTAAGGGAATTGGGTTGGCTTTATAGTGCCTGTCCCAAATGGCTCATTAATGCATATGGGCATATTGAAAGATATTGTCAGTAGTGATGTAATGTTGTAAATGTTATGTTGTGATATTGTTTAAAACCGTGTTGCAATGTATATCCTTTAGTATGTTTAGTTCATGGAAAATGTAGGTTTGTATTGTTAATTGATTAATTCATTAGGGTTAATTGTTCTGAGGGGAGGGGCTAGCCCTACAAAAGGAGACTCTCTCCAGTCTCTAAGGGGGATTTTTTTGGATTGAGCTGTGGATGGGGCAGCATTGTTGTTAAGCTGTCCCATAAGGTAGACGTTGATGGCAGTACTGTTGTTTTCTGTTCCGGAATCACTTGTAAATAAACACCTTTGCACAGAAGAACTTTTGCGGTTCCGCCATCTTTTTATTTTTAGAGAGGTTAGGTTATCCAGTTTAGCCATCTGGCCTACTCTACGTGACAGTCATGTTACAGCCTTATTCTAAAATTAATTTTAAAATAAAACTTTTTGACACACAATACCCCATAATGACAAAGCAAAAACAGGTTGTTGTTTTTTTGGTGCAAAAACCTCCAGAAATATCACATTAACATAAGACCCTTTAACTTGGTATTTTGTTGAAGCGCCTTTGGGAACGATTACAGCCCCGAGTCTAATTGGGCATGATGCTACAAGCTTGGCACACCTGTATTTGGGGAGTTTCTCCCATTCTTCTCTGCAGATCATTTCAAGCTCTGTCAGGTTGGATAGTGAGCATCGCTGCACAGCTATTTTCAGGTCTCTGTTTGATCGGGTTCAAGTCCAGGCTCTGGCTGGGCCACTAAAGGACATTCATAGACTTGTCCCGAAGCCACTCTTGCGTTATCTTGGCTGTGTGCTTAGGGTCGTTGTCCTGTTGGAAGGTGAACTTTCACCCCAGTCTGAGGTCCTGAGCGCTCTGGAGCAGGTTTTCATCAAGGATCTCTCTGTACTTTGAAAGGTGAACCTTCACCCCATTCTGAGGTCCTGAGCACTCTGGAGCAGGTTTTCATCAAGGATCTCTCTGTACTTTGCTCCTTTCATCTTTCCTTCGAACCTGACTTAGTCTTCCACTCTCTGCCGCTGAAAAACATCCCACAGCATGATGCTGCCACAACCATGCTTCACCGTAGGGATGGTGCCAGGTTTCCTCCAGATGTGACGCTTGGCATTCAGGCCAAAGAGAGAGTCCTTTTGGTGCCTTTTGGCAAACTCCTAGCGGGCTGTCATGTAGCTTTTACAAAGGAGTGGCTTCCGTCTGGCCACTCTACCATAAAGGTCTGATTGGCGGAGAGCTGCAGAGATGGTTGTCCTTCTGAAAGGCCCTCCCATCTCCACAGATGAACTCTGGAACTCTGTCAGAGTGACCATCTGATTCTTGGTCACCTCCCTGACTAAGGCCTTTCTCCCCCGATTGCTCAGTTTGGTGGGCAGCCAGCTCTAGGAAGAGTCTTGGTGGTTCCAAACTTCTTCCATTTAAGAATGATGGAGGCCCCTGTGTTCTTGGGGATCTTCAATGCTGCAGACATGTTTTGGTACCATTCCCCAGATCTGTGGCTCGACACAATGCTGTCTCGGAGCTCTACGTTCAAATCCTATGACCTCCTGGATTGTTTTTTTGTCTCTAACATGCACTGTCAACTGTGGAACCTCATATAGATAGGTGTGTGCCTTTTCAAATCATGTCCAAACAATTGAATTTACCACAGGTGAACTCCAATCAAGTTGGAGAAACTTCTCAAGGATGATCAATTAAAACAGGATGCACCTGAGCTCAATGTTGATTCTCATAGCAAAGGGTCTGAATACTTACAGTACCAGTCAAAAGTTTAGACACACCTACTCATTCAAGGGTTTGTCTTTATTTTGACTATTTTCTACATTGTAGAATAATAGTGAAGACATCAACACTATGAAATAACACATATGGAATCATGTAGTAACTAAAAAAAGAAATGTGAGATTCTTCAAAGTAGCCACACTTTGTCTTGACGACAGCTTTGCACACTCTCTCAACCAGCATTCTGGCATTCTCTCAACCAGCTTTATGAGGTAGTCACCTGAAACACATTTTATTTAAGTGTGCCTTTTTAAAAGTTAATTTGTGGAATTCCTTTCCTTCTTAATTCGTTTTAGCCAATAAGTTGTGTTGTGACAAGGTAGGGGTGGTATACAGAAGATAGCACTATTTGACAAAAGTCCAGGTCCATATAATGGCAAGAACAGCTCAAATAAGCAAGGAGAAATGACAGTCCATCATTGTTTTAAGACATTATGGTAAGTCAATGCAGAACATTTCAAGAACTTTGTAAGTTTCTTCAAGTGCAGTCGCAAAAACCATCAAGTGTTATGATGAAACTGGCTCACATGAGGACCGCCACAGGAAAGGAAGACCCAGATTTACCTCTGCTGCAGAGGATAAGTTCATTAGAGTTACCAGCCTCAGAAATTGCAGCCCAAATAAATGCTTCACAGAGTTCAAGTAACAGACACATCTCAACACCAACTGTTCAGAGGAGACTATGTGAATCAGGCCTTTATGGTCAAATTGCTGCAAAGAAACCACTACTAAAGGACACCAATAATAAGAAGAGACTTGCTTGGGCCAAGAAACACGAGCAATGGACGTTAGACCGGTAGAAATCTGTCCTTTGGTCTGATGAGTCCAAATTTGATATTTTTGGTTCCAACCGCCATGTCTTTGTGAGACACAGAGTAGGTGAACGGATGATCTCCGCATGTGTGGTTCCTACAGTGAAGCATGGAGGAGGAGTTATGATAGTGTTGGGGTTCTTTGCTGTTGACATGGTCTGTGATTTATTTAGAATTCAAGGTACACTTAACCAGTATGGCTACCACAGCATTCTGCAGCGATTCGCCATCCCATCTGGTTTGCGCTCAGTGGGACTATCATTTGTTTTTCAACTCGACAACGACCCAACTCACCTCCAGGCTGTGTAAGGGCTATTTGACCAAGAAGGAAAGATGGAGTGCTGCATCAGATGACCTGGCCTCCACAATCACCCAACCTCAACCCAATTGAGATGGTTTGGGATGAGTTGGACTGCAGAGTGAAGGAAAAGAAGCCAGCAAGTGCTCAGCATATGTGGGAACTCCTTCAAGACTGTTGGAAAAGCATTCCATGTGAAGCTGGTTGAGAGAATGCCAAGAGTGTGCAAAGCTGTCATCAAGGCAAAGGGTGGCCACTTTAAACAATATAAAATATAACAAATATTTTGATTTGTTTAATACTTTTTTGATTACTACATGATTCCATATGTGTTATTTCATAACAAAATAGTAAAAAATAAAGGCAAACCCTTGAATGAGTAGGTGTGTCCAAACATTTGACTGGTAGTGTATGTAAATAAGGTATTCTGTTTTTTTTTATTTTTAATACATTTGCAAAACAATCTAAAAAAACATTTTTATTTATTTAACTAGGCAAATCAGTTAAGAACAAATTCTTATTTACAATGACGGCCTACACTGGCCAAACCCGAACGACGCTGGGCCAATTGTGCTCTGCCCTATGGGACTCCCAATCACAGCCTGATGTGATGCAGCCTGGATTTGAACCAGGGACTGCAGTGATGCCTCTTGCGTTGAGATGCAGTGCCTTAGACTGCTGCGCCACTCGGGAGATTGATGAGGAAAATGTAGAATAAGGCTGTAGCGTAACATGTTCAAACAGTAAAAGGGTCTGAATATTTTCCAAATGCACTGTATAGTTTATTTTGAGTAGATAAATATTCAACCTCCTGAGTCATTGCATGTTAGAAACACTGTTGGCGATTA
The DNA here is from genome assembly GCF_002021735.2 of Oncorhynchus kisutch. NCBI lineage: Eukaryota > Metazoa > Chordata > Actinopteri > Salmoniformes > Salmonidae > Oncorhynchus > Oncorhynchus kisutch. The sequence continues at coordinate 40,205,175 of NC_034190.2, read as the reverse complement.
CAACTGTGAGTTTTTCTGGGTAAGTCTCTAAGAGCTTTCCACACCTGGATTGTGTAACATTTGTACATTCATTTTTTTTTTTATTCAAGCTCTGTCAAATTGGTTGTTGGTCATCACTAGACAACCATTTTCAGGTCTGCCACAGATTTTCAAGACGATTTAAGTCCAAACTTGAACTGGGCCACTCTGGAACATTCACGGTCTTCTTGGAAAGCAATTTGATCTTGTGTTTTAGCTTACTGTCCTGCTGAAAACGTATTCATCTCCCAGTGTCTGGTGGAAAGCAGACTGACTGAACCAGGTTTCCCTCTAGGATTTTGCTTAGCTCCATTACTTGAATTTTTTATCCAGAAAAACTCCCCAGTCCAAATATGCCCATAACATGATGCAGCCACCACTATGCTTGAAAATATGGAGTGCTACTCAGTAATGTGTTGTATTGAATTTGCCCCAAACATAACACTTTGTATTCAGGACAAAAAAAGTGAATTGCTTTGCCAAACTGTTTTTGCAGTATTGTTTGTGCCTTGTTGTAAACTGGAAGCATGTTTTGAAGTTAGAAATGTGGAGTAACTACAATGTTGTTGATCCATTCTCAATTTTCTCCTATCACAGCCATTAAACTCTGGCCTCATGGCAACTTAGTTAGGAAGGATGCCTGTACTGTATCTTTGTAGTAATTGGCTGTATTGATACACCATCCATAGTGTAATTAATAGCTCTGACACAGACAGACATTAATCAGATTCAGGAACTTCTACATCTACATGCCTGTGAGGCATGTACATGATAAGCAGATAATTAGTTGAAGTTATTTGGTTAAAGGTCAAACTGGAATGAGCTGGAACAGGAAGCACCTTTTGAAGATAAAATAAAGAATGTATTTTTGGAGAGCATTTAGTCTGATATGATAGTCAACTTTAGTCACAGTATTTGATAGTTGGGTCATTCTACGAAAATGGTGGGTTTCCTGTCCCGGCCTTATTCACCAGGATAAACACTTAAAAGTGTGAGATAATGACACAAAAAATATTGTTTCAGCAGTCATGGTTTAGTGACATATTTTGAGTTTTTCTCCCTCTTTAAATGCCATAATACAAAGACAAGTATTATAGTTATTTAGTGTACTACTTAAGAACTAAAATATCAAATAAATATTACAATTTCATGTCACTGGTGTGAAAATGTATAAAAACCACCACTTTGAAAAAAATGCAACATCATTGCCAACTTTTTCCTGGGTCAAAGGTTCATTGGAGACGGGACTGTTTTGAAAAGCATATGGTGAGTGTGCACTCGCTCTTCAATTTGATTATTAACTTGGTAATTTCATGCGAGGACTTAAGATTTCACACAGTTTATAGTAAGGGGAAAGGAAATTGGATTAAAATGATTGATAAAATTCCACGATTAACTGATTTATTTACAATTTAAGAAGTGTGGTTTGAGCTACAGTGGCTGCAGTCTTAGATATTCCATCTTGTCTGCAGATTTGTCACTGGTGTTACTGTTCTTGCTGGTAACGCCAGTGACAATCAATAACACCAAACTTTTTTCTCAACGTAATGTTTTATAAAACCCTCAACAATTATATATATATAAAAAAATACTTATTAGCATTTTATTACTGTTTCAATATTGTAATCACATAATTAAAGACTGAAATTACATTCTAGAAAGCCTGAATTGCCATCTAAAATATAGGTAATACCAGTGACAAAAAGGCAGCACAAGCATTTTTGTCTATGTAAAGTAGTAAAAATATAAAAAAATATGTTAAGCTGTCATTTATCTGGATTTATAACATTAAGAGGTTAACTATTATCTGACTATGTTTTGATAAAAAATAAAAATAATTAACATTTGTAAAAGTTTGCTGTTCAAAAACCCACCATTTTCATAGAATGACCCAGTTATATGAGTCACTACAGAGCTTAAAAGGGTCGATCAGTTCAAGTAGGAGATAGCAGTATTGAGATTTAGGTAGTTGAGCATTCTGCTTTAAAAGAAAAAAGGTGCACCAAATCAGAAAGATATGGTAACGTAAACTCACGTGAACTTGTACATTGCCTTGGTCCGTACAATTGCCTTTATTTTAGCGCCCCAAAAACGTAATACTTCCAGATCAACTGTAATGTCAATACCATTGTAAAGCACAATTTCTCCCCTTTCCAACAAAATCAATTACATGACCTAAACGCTGCCCGTTTCTGCATAATTCAACAAGGCAATGAGCTCTGTCGGGTCTTTAAAAAAATGGCGGGTGGGGAAGCTAAACTCATGCGTGGTAGTGAGGAGATGTGTGGGATTTTAATAATTTTTTTCACTCGATCTGTCAAACTTATCAGCTTATCGCCTCTAGAATGTAAATAAAACACTATAAAGAGTTTATATAATGTGTCATTACATACCTATTTGAAGGTTTGTGTCGAATTAGAATCGGGTTTTTAGGGCGGTGCTAAAGTGATCTTAGAAGTAAACAGCGGCTTTGAGAATGATGATCGCATGCAATGATGACGCAAGAAATAACTAGGTATCCCTCCGCCTTACCCCTGTCACTGTCAATTTCTTGTTTCTAAAGGATCAGAGAAGTGCTACACCTGGTGAAGAGCGATTGTAAGACAGAAATAGTTGCTTTATGCGTGCTGTACGTTACGACATGACACTTCACGATGTAAAGGAGGGTCCGTTTTTGAAACTTTTCTCCAATACTATAGAGCCATTACCATGTCGATCAACGCTTGAATAGAAACCTAGTTCACACCACCGATTTTGACGCCAACACAGTCTCTACAGTCCCATTATCTTTCTTTGTAGCCTCGTTTGTTTGTTGTTGTTGCGCACATTTGTACGGAATGGGGTGAGTTTAAGTTAGTAGATTTGATTGAAGCATCTTTAACTTTAAAGTCACCTATTCAATAAAAAAGTGACTGTCCGGCCTCTTGAGTGGAGCATCGCAGTACTTGAGGCATCACTACAGATCCGGGTTCGATCCCGGGCTGTGACACAGCCGTCTGGGTGATCCATGAGGCGGCGCACAATTGGCCCAGCATCGTCTGGGTTGGGGGAGGATTTGGCCGGCCAGAATTTCCTTGTCCCATCGCGCTCCAGCGATTCCTGTGGCGGGCCGGGCGCCTGCACACGGACTTCGGTCGCCAATTGTATGGCGTTTCCTCCGCCCCATTGGTGTGGCTGGCTTCCGAATTAAGCGTGCAGTGTGTCAAGAAGCAGTGCTGCTTGGCAGGGTCGTGTTTCAGAGGACGTGTCGCTCTCTCCCTTCTCTCCCGAGTCAGTACGGGAGTTGCAGCGATGGGACAAGACTAACTACCAATTGGGGAGAAAAAGGGGTCAAAACCAACAGGAAAAGGTGGCTGTCGTGATAGTGTCATGCTGCTTTAGTGACTTCAAAGTTGATTTTATTCTTCATAATACATTTTTTTTTTTTTTATCTATAAAATGTGGTCCATACACATTTCAAATGACACCCATGCCGTGCAAATGCACTCTCAATTCTCAATTAAGAGAGAAACATTTTTGTTTGATGAATACATAACCATTGTGTTCATTCAGCATGGCTTTGACAGTCTGTAAAATGCATTTTCATAAAAGGCATATGTTTCTGAAAGTTCCCCGGTGGCCTCAATGGTACATTCCACCATAAGCTGTACAAAATGATATGCAGGGAGGGTGAAAGAGTTCCGAGATTCCTCATTCATAAACCAGAAAATATGGCACCAAAAATATTCTACATGAGTTAGGCTGTGCCACAAATGGCACTCTATTCCCTACACAGTACACAACTTTTGACTAGAGCCCTGTGGGAATAGAGCCCCATTCGGGATGTAGCCATTCTGTTCATCACCAACAGCCCATACTCTTTCTATAGTAAGGCTTCTGAACACACGATTGATTGTGTGATCCTTTTCTCACTCGACAAAGGCATTTTCACTGAAGTATCTGCTTTGAATGAAGCTTGTTTGTTTGCAATTGGCCTAGAGCCAATCTAGACTGTCTCTAGGAGACCGGTCTGTGCCTTTACATAGTGTGTGAACTAGTTAGCATGGTCCACAATGTTCTTTCGGGTTTCAGTGCACGTTTCACTGGCCTAAATGTCATCACCAATGTTTGTCCCGCAAAGCTTAGCTCAGTCAGATTCATAACCACAAATGTCAAGCCGATAGCCTATGATATGACATTTAACAAATTCCATTTAGTGAACACAGGGGAATTACACATAGCTGCAGGCTTCTGTTCCAAAACGTTAAATATTATGTACTTTTGATTTACCAGTTGTATAGTTATTCAGTGATCAAATGAAAATCTCAGAGGGCATTACAGTACTTTTTCTATAGAAACAGTTGTCACATACACCAGCCAGTAAGACATCCTGCTACAACAGACAACCATCCACCACTGTCACCAGCCGCTACCGCAGTTGGACTTTCAATCATCCTGTCATGACCTTCGGAGGGGACCCATCCTGCACATGGACATGACTGACAGCCTGTGAGAGGAAGCAGATACCCTATTCAACTGAAACTTAAGGTTACAGAGCTACAAAAATATCTTTACCCAACTGCCATGGTGTACTGTCCTATAAGTAAACATTTTTTTGGGGGGGGGGGCTGAGCAAATATGAGGTGTTGTGAGCGGAAACTGTGCAAGTTCCGACACGCGATTACAGTGAATACTGAGGTGGAACCCTTACAGTTTTAGACAGTAACCAATAGGCTATTGTGGCTATTTGAGCATAATGTAGTCCTACCAACAAAACCAATGGAGCAAATCCCATTACATTTTCAGATAGAAATCAAAAGCAATTTCTATGATATAGCCTACAGTAGTCTATATGTGGTGTTCAATGCAGGACTACATTGCATGATACCTTTAAACATTTTTACATTATGAAGGGTTTGACATTAATTAATGACTTTTTACTTGGTCTGTAACACCATGGGCCAAATAGGTACATTGCATTGTATGATGCTTTTCAAACACTTTTCAAATAATTAATTATTATCATTCAAAGAATTAGACAATGAAGACTACCCTTCTGCCTATTGGCTCATTTCCATATTCAAGGCTGTCTCAAAATACAACACTGCCCCTTTAATTAAAACACACACGCTTTTTACCTGACTAGTTTTTCAAAAACAGCTTAAAGGGGCTGATATAATTAAGCAATAAGGCACGAGGGGGTGTGGTATATGGCCAATATACCACGGCTACGGGCTGTTTTTATGCACGACGCAACGTGGAGTGCCTGGATACAGCCCTTAGCGGTGGTGTATTGGTCATATACCACAAACCCCTGTGGTGCCTTATTTCTATTATAAACTGGTTACCAAGGTAATTAGAGCAGTAAAAATACATGTTTTGTCAAACCCGTGGTATACAGTCTGATATAGCTGTCAGCTAATCAGCATTCAGGACATCCCAGTTTATAATGTTGATTTGATCACAGAAAAAACGTTGATCTATGTAGCGCAAACTAATGGGGTGAACTCAGTGAAGTTCAATCTCTGGAGTCTGCGCGGCCTGGCATGCCTATAAGGCAAAGACTCTGCAGCTTGCAGCAACAGATTTGGCTGTTCTAAACAGCAAATGTAATGCCTTGTGGGTCGGTAGTACATCAACAGCGTGGCGCTGGCACCAAAGGCTATAGCTTATACCCATAAAGGATACTTTATGGAAAGGCTGAGGTACTGCAACATTGGAAGAGAAAATATGCCTATTGGAACTGATCGTTTTCGTCCACTGAAAAGCCAATCTGAATTCAGGTCATGCGTTTGCTTTGTTTAGGTCTAGTCCTCAAAACGGGACATGAACAAATACAGGAAATACTGTACGTTGGGTTTAAGAGTGTCTACCCTTTCTATCCCAAAGGTAGAGCCTAGTTTATAGCCACTTCAGATTCAGTCTCTGGCTAGGTTACATCAGTAAGTGCTCTCTTTCATGTTAAACGTGAGAGAAGCAGAGACTCATTTTACAGTTGATGGTTTTGCAGGGCTTGTCTGTGATTGTGAACAGAAGGGAAAATAACTTGTTTTTCATACAGGTATCAAAATCAGCACCAGGCAAAGAAAACTAAAATAAGTGACAAGTATTAAAAACAGGCAGAAAGATGTTTTCCACGAAGAAGACCCTGAAATTTAAAAATGATCAAAAACAGAAAAGGAGAAGAAGTGTCAAGAGTTAATGCTCAGTGAAGTCAGGCGGTGGGAACACCTTCGCCTGTACGCATCATCAGTCCGCACCCTGAAAGACAGGCTGGTAGCACGGGTGCTGGAGCTTGGCTTCTTCATCTCAGACAACGTACTGGTAATAGTCTGCCTTCCCGTGGTCGGGGGTTGCAAAGGGACTTAGCCAGGCTATGGAGAATGGATGGCCAAATACCACCCTCATGTTCATCCACTTTGTCCTTTTAACCCATCTTCTCTCCTCCTTTTTCAACTGCTCTATGCCCTGTAGATAAGATCCAACAGGCAAAACATCAGCAGGAGACCATGTGTCTCAAAATAATCCTGGCTACTTATACATCTTGGGGACGGTTCCATCAAGAACCTGAATAAAACTATGTGCAATCTGGATCTAGTAACAAAGCAGCATGGTTGGGGCCAATTCCATTTCAATTCAGGAAGCAAACTGGAATTCTAATTCCAATTGTCCTCAACGCTTTTCTATGACAAAAAAATGGAATTGGAATTCCAGTTGACTTCCTAAATGTTAAAATGGAATCAACCCCAAACCTGCTGAGCAGCGATGGTTAAGAAGGAAGAGAGGAGCATTGAGTGGGGGAGTAAATGGGAGCTGGTGGCGTGTTCTGTTCACTTACCGTCTCATCGGTACAGATGGAATGGACCTGGGTCCCAAACATCACTGAGGTGAAAATGAGGAAGAGGAGTCCCTCAAAGCAGAGGAAGATGAGGAGGATGACGGTCGCAGGAGGAGAGAATGTACTGCACTCTGGGGAGGGCCGAGGGAAGAGAGGAGAAGGGAGAGAAGAGGTTTAAACTGGAGGGCACTGATAGTCTGGAAGCTGAGGAGAGGGGTGCTGGGTTCCTTCTCATCAGGTAAGTATTATCTTAGGGGGCAGGAATGGAGAGACAAAGGTTGATATCCTGTATGTGGCATTGACCAATTAAGTCATGCTTTAACAAAGAGAGAATCAAAGGAGAACAATCAGGGTACTGGAAAGGAAAACAACATGATACTTATGAAGTAGTGGAAATAAATAATTGCAAATGGAAACCACAACACCAAATCCATTAAATGTGTTTCTCTGTTGCGGAAGAACCACGCAAAGTTAAAAACAGTATGGTGGATTTGACAGAAAAGGCTAACATAGTTGAACAGCATGGTACTCACTCGTCCAGTCTGACTCGAAGCAGAAGATAAAATGGAAGGCAACCATGACCAGGGCATGGAGGGATATCAGTGCAATGTACATCTGAAGGGAGACAAATATCACATCGCATCAGCTAACACAGTAGTAACACTACATCAGCTAACACAGTAGTAACACTACATCAGCTAACACAGTAGTAACACTACATCAGCTAACACAGTAGTAACACTACATCAGCTAACACAGAGGTAACACTACATCAGCTAACACAGTAGTAACACTACATCAGCTAACACAGTAGTAACACTACATCAGCTAACACAGTAGTAACACTACATCAGCTAACACAGTAGTAACACTACATCAGCTAACACAGTAGTAACACTACATCAGCTAACACAGTAGTAACACTACATCAGCTAACACAGAGGTAACACTACATCAGCTAACACAGTAGTAACACTACATCAGCTAACACAGTAGTAACACTACATCAGTTAACACAGTAGAAACACTACATCAGCTAACACAGTGGTAACACTACATCAGTTAACACAGTAGTAACACTACATCAGCTAACACAGTAGTAACACTACATCAGCTAACACAGTAGTAACACTACATCAGCTAACACAGTAGTAACACTACATCAGCTAACACAGTAGTAAAACTACATCAGTTAACTACGCAGTGCTCTTATTTTGAAAAAGTATTTATCAGAGTTCTGTCAAGATTGTGTACATTGTTATGGATACAGGTATCCTATGTGTATTTGTTTTCTCTCCTTCAGCCCTAGTCACAGGTTTCACTCATCAGTCGCCAATCAGAAGACACACCTGCTCCTTTCCCCTTACCCAATCACATCCCCCTTGTTTTAAAAACCCACTCGGTTGTTTTCCCAAACACTCTCTGTCCGTCTCTCCCTCCGGATAGAGATCATCTCTCTTTTGTTTTTGCACCTACATGTCACATTTGCCCGTTATTATGTATTGTAATATAGTGTATGACTGTTTGTTTGTTGGTGGGAAAAGGGGATACCAAGACAAATCGCCCATGGGCATACATTACCCATAGGAAAACATTGTCTAAGAACCCTAGTTAGAACTGGGCGGACCACCCACTGTATTTCATTGGTCAGTTAGCTAGCTGTGCTTGAGGAAGGTAAGACTAGATTAGGGTTTTTTGGATATTTATTAGTTCTTTCCTTGGGTCCAGCTCAGCCCTTTTCCACCCCATTACCGTGTGTTTGACGGTAGATTTAGGTTGTCTGTTGTTATTAGTTCTCACTGCTCCTTTTCACTGTTATGATTTGCATGAGATATGTTACGGGTCTCTTTTCCATCTCCCCCTAGACTGCAGGGCCAAAGGGGCTCGTAACATCCATAATGGAATAATGTGTTGTCTTGATGAATGTGGGCAAGAGTTTGCAGGTCTGTAGGAGGACATTAGTCAGCATTAACTGTAAGGTAGGAACACATTAGTCAGCAATAACTGAAAGGTATGATTGCTGAGACAAGTAGCAACATCTCATGTGAGGGAGTCAATAACAGCTTGTTGTGAATGTATGTTTGCGTAATAGCTCGAGGCTAAAAACACTCACTGTGAAAAGCACAAAGAATTTCTGGTTCTTCTCTCCTACGCAGTTGTTTACCCATGGGCAATGGTGGTCCATCTTCTTGATACAGCGTTTACACACACTGAGAGGGGCACACACAAGGACATGACAGCATGGAACAGCCACATAGAGAAAGAGGCCTGGAAATATGAGCCAAACCGTGACCTACACAAGCTGCTCCTTCTGGAAGCATGAAGACCAGCCACAACGCCTAGTTAATTAAATCCGGCAATTCAGAACACGCACACCAACACAGCAGAGTGAGTGGAGAGATACTCCACTCATTCTAGCCACCTTCAGCTGCATGTCTGCGCCCCAAAGGGCACTCTACTCCCTATAAATGGTGCACTATATAGGGAATAAGGTTACATTTGAAACAAACATGTTGACATTTATGGAGGTGAGAGATGGGAATAACCAGCTGAACTGGACTCTCCCATCACACAGGGGACTCACAGCAGAGACATATTATTTAAGGTAGCAGACTGACAACTCAACTCTCTGCCATATGGAGCTGCAATATGCTCAGAGGTGTTCTGATACCATGGTATTCTCTGAAGATGGAACAAGTGTTACAGTATGGGGTCATGATATATATACTATATGCTTTAGAGGTGTTCTGATACCATGGTATTCTCTGAAGATGGAACAAGTGTTACAGTATGGGGTCATGATATATATACTATATGCTTTAGAGGTGTTCTGATACCATGGTATTCTCTGAAGGTGGAACAAGTGTTACAGTATGGGGTCATGATATTTATACTATATGCTTGAGAGGGGTTGTTGCTATGTACTTTTTTCCAATTCCTACTTCAACTAATCCCTTTTTGTTTTAGCCATTTCTGTCCCCTTGAAGTGTTAAAGCACTTCAAAGTCTGGGGAACAACTCCTTAGCCATCCAGTAAGTACCAGTGGGTATAAGTAATGCAGCCAGGCTGAGGCTAAACAACATTGTCAGGAGAGAACATTAGAAGAAAATAAGTGGAACGGGACAGACTAGACTGCAGCAGTCCTGTACTGTACCTGCAGTGGTGAGCTCTGTCAGGCTTTAGACTGCAGCAGTCCTGCACTGTACCTGCAGTGGTGAGCTCTGTCAGGCTTTATACTGCAGCAGTCCTGTACTGTACCTGCAGTGGTGAGCTCTGTCAGGCTTGATACTGCAGCACTTGGGACATTTGTAGACCACCTGACCGGGCTTGAGCTGCAGGCTCTCGATAAACTCCTTGGTCGCGTTCCCTTTAGGCACCGCACCCTGGGAGAGAGGCACGGGTTAGGACAGGGGCATTCATTCATATCTGAAACCTATCTGAAAACAAGAGTTCTCTACAAGCAGGTTTTCTAGTGAAGACAACTTATTTCTAGACTGAAAGCACTGCATTCGACAGTTTAGCCTGAGAGTCCAGTCACTGACTCACTGGGTGCGTCCCAATAGTATCTCCTTTCTCCTGAAGTGTGTACTCGTTCACCACTACCCACAAATCAAATAGCATTGGATTGGTGGAGGCATGGGCTAGTAAGAATATCCACCATATTTTTGATTCCAGTCATTTCCTTTCAAATCAGTGAAGGAAAATGATCATGTGCATACTTGGGGGGGGGGGGGGGGGGGCTAATTGGAACAAAGCCACAGAATCACTGAGACAGACAGACAAAGCCAGCCAGACTAACCGGGTCTGTGCACATGGCCCGGGCGTGCGAAGCCAGAGCGAGGAAGGCGAGGGTACTGAACAGTGCCCCGTTGATTAGACTATAGAGCAGGTTCTTGGCGGGCAGCAGCATGACGAAGAGCACCACGAACTCGGCGTAGAACACCAGGCACCAGGTGATGACGCCGCACGCGATGCCGCAGCAGTCACGGATGAACCACATGGCGTCGGAACTGGGGCGGGTCGGGGGAGGGGCGCAGTGCTCGGGCTGCAGGTAACCGGCTTGCCTCTCTATGTCCCTGCAGCGGTGCGCCGGGCTCTTCTTCATTCTAGAGCGGATGCAGCTCTCTCCGCATGCTGCTGAGAGAAGGGTTTGGATGGTTAGGAATAGGCTACAGATGTAGGTGTCAACGAAGTGATATCTGATGTGCCAATGTTGCAATGCATTTTCTATGTTGTTGGAATGCGCGGTTGTTGTAGTGTAAATGAGAAACTACAGGTGTATACAGAAGTGATTAGGAAGTGAAGTGTCAATGTTGCATTGACTGTACAGACACTATTGTTGGAATGTGGTCAGTTTCTGTTATTTGTTGGAACGTGGCGTTGTAGCCTGAAAACAAATGCTTGACTGAAAAGGCTAGAGACCTGTGTGTTGCATAATCTAAACTTATCTGAACTATGGTGATGGAGCAACGTTGACATGCAATTCAATCATCTGTGAAAAACAGACAGTAACGGACAAAGGGAGTGAGAGGAGACGGCGCATGAGCGTTTGAAGTTCATGTTAGTCTGTTTAAGGATTCTAAAGCAAGTCAATTACCCTGGTCAAAATGTCTCTATGGTCAGTTTTGGCCCACGTTTAGTAGAAACAGAATGTCAGGGTACTAAATATAGCCATATATGTCAAAACATACGTAGAAAAGTTCACAAAAGCTGAGTATTCACTGCCTTTTCAAATGTATTTATCAATCAAACGTATTTTATAAAGCCATTTTAACAAAAGCAGTTGCTACAAGGTGCTTATACAGATACCCAACATAAATCCCCAAAGAGCAAGCAATGCAGATGTAGAAGCACAGTGGCTAGGAAAAACTTCCCCCTCTGAAGTCTGGCCTACAAGAGATCAGAATTACATCCATTGATGTGGCCAATTCAATCTCACTTTTATGATTAGCCACACTAGCTTAATTGAGCTTTAGCCTGTCGGCTTTGAGGGGAACCCTGGTCCAACTGACATTCCTGCCAAAACTGTTTTCATATCATGTTTGTAAAAGCCCACTATTCAAGCATCCCTAACAGCCAGGGATATAGGCCAGTGAGTAAGTAGCCTCATAGTGACAATCAACCTGAGATAAACACATTACTGCACACACAAATGCACAAGCCTACACAGTGCCCTCCCCCATCCTCTGGTTGTCTCCAATATACACTACAGACTACAGTATTGTAGCCTGGGTAGTGCCTAGCGACAGACTCTGGACAGTCTGCCTACAGACAACAGGCTTAGAGCCCACCTGCTGTGTTAGTGGGCGTGATGTCCAGTCTGGTCATGGCTATCACTTTCCCCACTCAGCCCAGACATTACCATCTGCTGCTGATAGCCTGAATGTGCTAGCATAGCAGTAACGGCATCTAGCTAATTCACTGGGTCAGTGTGTCACTCGCTCTCTCTCACAGACACACACACACACACACACAAACTACAACACTCCCATCCTGCAAATTGGGCGTAGCTAATAGCCAGAATGCAAGGATCACTCTGTAGATTTGATAAGCGCAGGTGTGGAATGTTTGTGTTGGCCTAGTTAATCATAAAATCATGATGCATATAATTTGTTTTGTCAAACAGCCAAAGGCCTTTGCTGTTATCCATCAAATTAAATATTCAGTTTGAGTCATTTCTGGTAGAACTTGCTTTAGACAAAGGAAGTGGAATGCTAATATCTCCCAGGGGTTGTTCCATGTCATTTCAGCAAGCCATGACACCCACCATCTCATTGTTCTGAAATCATTTCTATAGTCAGAAACATGTAAGGTTAACATTCCTGAAACATTATTTTGCTGAAATATAATGATTAAGTACATTAAATTAAGTAGATTGATTGCCAACAAATTGGCCATTTTAACTTATAGGATTCATAACATTCAATAAATATAGTACCTAACATCTGATTTAGACCAAAACATTTTCTAACAATGAGTAAGACATGAGGAATCCAAATAAAGTCAAAATCCACCCACCGCGCCAATCCCACCCCAACGAGTATACAGTATCAGTTCTCCATGTCTGACAAGTAGTATGGAGCTGTGGCTCTGAGTATTGTTTCCTCGTCTTAGTTTATGTATTCTCAGTTAATTTGGTGATGTTTCCCCCATGTTCAAAGAAATGAGTCATTGAAGTGGTTAGGTTTATGTCCCGTCATACATACTGATATTACAAGGTTCTGACCACTAGATGGAAGAGGACCATCTAGTGGTCAGAACCGGGTAATATCAGGACGCAGGATGGGACACAAACCTAACAACTTTAATGACTCATTTCTCTGAACAGGCAGAAATGAGTATCTCCTAAATATATTTCCTAAATATTGGTGCATTACGGTAACGATAAGCATCTTTCGATAATGAGTGTTTCAGTTTGCCATTGAAAAACTGTACTGAGCTCTATTAGAGATTGAGTAACCCAATACATCATCAAACTGTGTTACTTGTTAAAACAAAATCTGATCTTAATGCAATTTACTAAAATATCCATTATTTTATCATAAATACTGTAATTGTGCATGTATTATCAAATGTCAAAAGTGGACTTAAGCGTAAAAAAAGCCTATTTTTAGACAAAGTAATTTCTCAAGTCTTTCAAATGTATTTAAAATGAGACTGTGCCATAAACTAGGCATCTTAGTATTCAGAATGATAGTTGATTGTTGCAGATGCATAATGGTTTTCTAATTCAATTTACTACTGCTATGGTTAACTGGTTTCTGAGAATCACCCGGTGGGTGTTGAAATCCTCTTTCTTGTGCTTTTTGAGGTGGAACAACCCATAAGTGAATCCATGTTGAGAGATGACTGAGCGTCACTCTCGTAGAGTGAACAAAGCTAACAGTATCTCTTGTACAACATCATAAATACTGTTTCATAGAAACCCAATAAGTCAGGAACGTCACAGAAACGTTGCACTATATCATCTCTTAATGCTTCATAAATCCAGTGACACAATCTATTAACAAGGACGATGCTACTAATGAAGTCACTATAGCTACTATTGCATTTGTACACATAAGCCAAAGCACTGTCAAGAAAAACACTTCCAAGCAAAAGCGTCGATTATCTATTATCTGCTAAATCAATGCTCTTTTGTGGTTGACTGGAAGGGGGAGTGAATAAACTACTGTTTCACTGAATGACATGCTGCTGTTACTCTGAATGAACTGATTTGACTTTAGTATCATCTTTGTCTTACAGCGGAAAGTACTTTTGCAAAACTGCCATTCTATTCTGCCGTTCGAGGCAGCAATATATATATATATATTTTTTAATTTAACTAGGCAAGTCAGTTAAGAACAAATTCTTATTTACAATGAGGGACTACCCCGGCCAAACCCGGGCGACGCTGGGCCAATTGTTCACCGCCCTATGGAACTCAACCATTAATAAACATAACGGCATATAATGTCTAAGAGATGACTTCACTGGACCATTTACAGAAGACTGGAGGGTGATCACTGTATGAGGTGCTATACCGCTGAATGAGACATCCGTTTAATACATTATTTATAGGGATGCAGGACGAGCTGCTGCTTGGATGCCTCCAAACAGTACAACTGAGGAATGATGGTAGACACAGAGGAAGAGACCACCGGAGGATGGGAGTGGAGATGTGTCTCAATAGGTTGAAATAGCAGTTAACAGGCTGATGAGACTTCCGTTTATAACCTCTGCTGGCAGTTGCTGTCTGTGACATGAGATACTGCTGGCAGCTGAAAAGATACTGCTAACCTAGCCGAAAGGCCGGCAGATGGCGATATTGATCTGGTATTGATAGTCCTAACACTATCTATTTATTTTGAAATTTCCTAACAAACACCTTACACTGAGTGTAATAGTAAGATGACAAATGGAATGAAACTGGTATTTTGATCAGTTGACCCTCTAAGTCACAATCACTGTTATTGAGCTAGAATAATATGGTTCATTAGCTAATGCAACAAATCTCGATTCTGCTGTCAGATTCAGAATATAATGCGAGCTAGCTTGGTAGCTCCAATGATTAGCATGGTTTCACCGGTTTTATGACTTTACTTACTTAGTTAGCCAATTTGGTTAGTTTAGCTAGGCAACGGTAGAAACAACCATGCTGATTTCAACTCACCTCTTTCCTGGTTGGGGAAATACCTTTCAGAGAAGAGAAACGTTACTCGGTTTGACAGTCTGGCACGCAAACGTCAGCTAGGTAACGTTTCACCATTCACAACAGTAAATCGTAGCTGATTGTACCAAGTTAGCTAGCTTACGTTCACTAGCTGGTTATCCTTGCTAGCGTGGAGGTAGTTAGCAGTACCCCTTGTTGGGTCTCACTATTCACGCTTGACGTATCGAGTCCATCGTTAAACTACAAAACCACTTAGTTTCAATATTTCCTGTGATTCATTTGTCCATAAGTGCAGACCTAACGTTACTAGTTCGGTGGGTGGATGCCTGTTTCTCCATTACTCAATATAGAAAGCGCTCTCTGGTAAGCAAGAAAATATCTGAGGAAAAACAGGAAGTGCCCTGCCTTCCATGCGCAAGACTTCAGTGCGCTCCAAAGGTTATCTGGCGTTCCAAGCACCTGAAGATGCCCCAGTATATTTGTTGCCTCTGCAAGCAGATCTAGGAACAGATTTGCCTACCCAATCCCAAACTCAATCCCAAAGAACTGCAACTAAAAACCGATGTAGGATATTAGTGTAGCTAATGGCCCAAAAGCCGGCAGATGGTGATATTGAGTCATTTTAGTGTACCGTCCAAAGCGAATGTATGCAGCTGGCTATTTAGCGTATAACACTTATATCCTCCATGGACCAGTTTGTACATAAATCGAGTCTGAATGGAGAATGTTTTAATGATGAGAATGTGGAAAATATGGGTACTTTCTTTATGAAACACGTTTTCCACCACCATGTAAGAGTGGCTAATGGTACTTCCTGATTATGTGCCACACTTTCATCCAGGGGTAAACAGCAGACTGCTGTTACTTGATTGGCTGAACACCATACACCCAGGGTTGTATTCATGACAGAAACATTTACCGTTTAAGAACCAAACAGAGAAAACAGAACGAAATCTACCTGAATTTGTTCAATAGAAACTCTCGTTTGCGTTTTCTGTTTGGAGTAAACGGTTTGCAACAGAATCAGCATAATGATTATACACCCCAGGACTAGCATTCATGGGCATTAGCCGCTCTAGCATGGTTATGGAAAGTGGTGTTTCATAAGGAAATTAAACCAAATTCCCCTGTTTTTTTTCTCACCATTAAATCGAGTTGAGTAGGAAATCGACACCGTTGCAACCTGAATGGAGAATGTTTTATGTTTGAACCGGTCCACGGGGGGATACAAGTGTAGCCTGCTACATGGGCTCCCTTTGGACGGTAAGATGAAATGACTCAATATCGCCATCTGCTGGCCTTAAGGGCTATGCATCTAACTCAATTTAAACTCCAACTGCACTACAAAGTAGTCTTTTGCAAAATATAAACTCGCCTACTTTTATGTAATAACTATAGCTATTTGTTAAAACAGCAGTAATCAAAGAAATATCGATCTTAAAATTGTCTGAGTTTGAATGCATAACAAAGGCTATAAAGTACAAATTCAAACAGTCCAAAAACACACAAAATTCCAGGCATTTGAATCGAATGGTAAAGCTGTGTTGATTTGTACACTGATCCAGCAACAATCTGGATAGTTTCTGCCACTGAGGTACAATAAGAAGCTGAGTTTTATCTGTGCCTTTTTGCCGCTCTTTGATGACGTACACAGCGGAAGAACACATATGGTATTTTAGTGCAACGCATCAGCCACTGAGGTACAATAAGAAGCTGAGTTTTATCTGTGCCTTTTTGCCGCTCTTTGATGACGTACACAGCGGAAGAACACATGTGGTATTTTAGTGCAACGCATCATGGCTACTGTACAAGTCAGTGAGGCTGAAAAGGTGTATATTTTGCATGGTGTACGGGTAGGTGGTCTTCTGAAAGATATTGCTACATGCTCTTGTTCAGTTGACCTTTTTGCGTGAATTCATTGTTTTATGGCTAGCAGTCTTTCTTTACCACAGCGAAAGGCATCCTCTTGGCATAGCTAGCTAACAAGCTAACGTTAATGCCAGAATGTGACAAGATTTTGTTGTTATGTTCTATGGTACATTTTTCACCAGGATGACTTACGGGTTGATGGACGAGGATGCGAGGACTACAGACACATGGAGATTGAGACAGACATGGTGTCAAATACAGATGGCTCAGCCAAAGTGACACTGGTAATTTCAATGCTCCTTGCAAAACAATGTTGCACATCAAAAAGCTAACACAGTGGGATCTGACATGTCAGACAGTGAGATACATGTATCATATCCCTGGATTCAATATATGTCTTGTCTCTTGCAGGGGCATACAGACGTGCTAGTGGGAGTCAAAGCTGAAATGGGAAAGCCAAGGCCCATGGTCCCAGATGAAGGCTACCTGGAGTTTTTTGTTGATTGGTGAGTGCATTGTTGTTTTGCTTGGAGTACAGTATAATTCTAATATGTCGGACACTGGTGGTAGTGTTGTAACAAGTCATTTATGATGAATCACCCTCTTCTTGTACCCCTCCTAGCTCTGCCAATGCCACACCAGAATTTGAGGGTCGGGGTGGTGATGAGCTGGGCATGGAGTTGAGCAACACCCTGTACAAAGTGTTCAACAACAGATACAGTGTGGACCTGAAAAGCCTCTGCATCAGCCGAGGGGAGCACTGCTGGGTGCTCTATGTGGACGTGCTGGTGAGTGACTGACACGGCAACGGGGCCTCAAAGTAGAGGTCTTAACAGGTTCTCAAATGGATCTGTGGCTTTCCCACCCGACGTGATATGCATCAATTAATTATAAAATAAAACATTCCGAATGGATCCAAGGACAGTCAGACCCGTTCCGAAAAGGCCTGTGTACAAAACACACCCGTGCTGTTCAGATCTGAGTAGAAAGAGAGACCTCAACAAAAGAACGGTATTGGCCAAATGATCCACAGTTACATGTCCTTAACTGCCTATAACAAATGACCAAAAAACTATTTGTTTCGACGTGTAGCATATTCAAAACTTCATAGCCTGTTTTATTGGTTTTTATTTTCCTAAAACAATAATTGTCGACCTCACGGTTCAGATGTTGGAGATTTGAGCGCTTATGCTTTAGGGCATTGCTTGCATTTAGGATATTGATATATATATTTTTTTTTATTTAAAAAATATGAAAGAAGAGAAGCTTAGAGAGGCCTTAGAGAGACCGATAGAGAGAAACCGGCTCTGTGTTCCCAACACCACTGCATTCTTTATCCTTGTCAGACAGGCTACTACTGCTATACAGATAAAGGTGTACAGAAGGAGGCAAATTCGTTAATTTTCAATCAGATTATGTTTTTTATTTTTTATAAAGATAAGCATTACATTGTTCGATGAATAAAGGGGGAACTCTGGTAGGCCTAAAATATTCTTCCTCACTGCAAGTTCAACAGCAGGTGTCAATTGAAGCTCTGGTGCCAGGGGCGGACTTAGTGATTTGGAGGCCCCAGGCGAGGGCCAGTCTGATTGTCCAACAAATCACTTCAAAAAATAGGTCACCTTTACATGTTCATCCAAAATAATTCCAGCATCCGAACAGTGCACTGTGCACCTGCCCGCTTCTCTTCAAATCGCAAGTGGCTGAAACTACTGTATCTCACCGGAGAAAGCACCTGAGCGAGCGAAACGGTGCCCCTCTGTCTTACTATATGTAGCCCATGTATCTGTATCGATACATGGGCTACACATGCTTATCATTTGCCTTGACGATGGTGGCAGTATTATCAGCAGCACCTGTCTTTTTACAAAATAAATGCGTATTGTATACCCTTCGAGTCTAAGGGCCCGGGGCAGGGTTTCTCCTAAGCTAGCCTCTTT
Organism: Oncorhynchus kisutch; assembly: GCF_002021735.2. Taxonomy (NCBI): domain Eukaryota; kingdom Metazoa; phylum Chordata; class Actinopteri; order Salmoniformes; family Salmonidae; genus Oncorhynchus; species Oncorhynchus kisutch. The sequence goes on along the minus strand of NC_034190.2, from coordinate 40,186,379 downwards.
GACAACCAGGCTTCCTTAATACGGGTAAGCCTGGGGAGGTTTATGGCAGAAAAATTGCTAAAAAGGGTGGAGACTCAATATAAATCAGAGGACCCCCCCTACATGTCAAACCAATGAAATGCCTTGCTTGGGCGGAGCTCCAATAGGGCTCACTAGATTAGTGTCGTGTGTGCAGATTATTTTTCACAGTCTGATGGGAAATCGCTGATTTAAAACCTCAGCAAATGTTGGCGTATGTCGATTTTGTGTATAGAGCACACTTCTGACAAGACAGATTTATATTTTTCCTCCGGGTGTTCTTTCATTTTCTGCAATGTTGCAAACTAGCGTACTGAATAACTCTGCAAAATGTCCCTCTCGGTCTGAAAACAGTGACGAACCTAACACGTAGCACCAACAGGCATGTGTGTGTGGGAGGGGGTTCTTAAAAGGTAACATCCAATCAAAATCTTGCTGCTGGGAGCCTACATTCAAACCGTTTTTGCAATTCTACAGACCTCCCAAGGGAGGCGTGACAGCGATGTGATTTTGGAGGCATTGCAACGCGACGCTTCTACTAAGCTAAAATATGGAATTGTTTTAAGATGTTCATATCAAGGATAAGTTGGCTATCTGATTTAGAATTTTAGGACTCCTGTAGGTATACTTTTTTTAAAATGAAACATTGAATTTGGCCTAACTGCCATTAGCCCATAGAAGTACATTGAATAACAGCTTCATACATGGGGAACAATCACAAATTTAATCAAAAGGAAGAATGTTTTGAAGTGTCTGTCCTATATCTGAGAGGGAGATGGGAAAAAATGTAACCAGTTTATAATAGCAGTAAGTCACCTCGGGGGTTTGTGGTATATGGCCGCTGTATCCAGGCACTCCGCGTTGCGCTTAAGAACGGCCCTTAGTCGTGGTATATTGGCCATATACCATAGCCCCTCGGGCCTTATTGCTTAAGTAGTAGACCTTAAGTAGACCGTTCGGACACTACAGACCTTTTCATGACAAGACTGAATTTCGAGATGTCGCCTGGTCTGACAAACACAGCTGTAGTTCTGCCACCTTCCGCTGCAGATGTGGAATGCCGACATCAGCAGATGCGGTGAATTGAAGTGCAGCCCATGTAAAAAATAAAACAAACTCTAGCTTTAACAGACAGATTTTGAGTGTGATTGTTTTGGTTATTTATTGTCTCGAGGAGCATGGGGGTCCATCAAGCGGATAAATTATATATAAAGCAGCAGTCAAAAGTTTGGACACCTATTCATTTAAGGGTTTTTCTTTTGTTTTGACTATTTTCTACATTATATATTAATAGTGAAGACTTTAACTATGAAATAACACATGGAATCATGTAGTAACCAAAAAAGTGTTGAGGTTTTTCCTATTCATGGTTTGAGTGCGAGTAGCCCCTATAACAGGCCTACCAGTAATTCTATTTTTATTGCTACAAATACAGCATTACAGTTGGAACTTAATTAGGCTGAAGAAAATGTCTCAATGAAATAAAAACACTTATTGCATAGTTAAAGACCTGGTTTAAACCTTCACAAAAGTTTTGAACATGCTAGGCCTATATTGCAGCAATTACCAACAAAGGCGAGTTCCCACTGTAGGCCTACAAATGACAGCAAAAGGCTAATGATATTTATTTTACAACAGGTCTACTTGAGTAGCGGTGCGTGGGTAAAGTCACTGGGGAAGTCAAGCCAGAAAATGTAAAGGCATATTACAATATGTGTTATGATAATTGCATTGTTTGCTCTATAACCTGTTAGTTCATATACTGTACCTTGCGACCGTGATACATATAGGCCTAAAAAGACAGTGGCAGAACACATTCAACCATACCTTTTGTTTCATCACAAAACCTGGAGAGCGACCTCTGTCTAATGAAGTCCACAAAACAGGAAAGAGAAGAGCTTTGATTGAGCTGAGTGGGAGCCGCCCTCCGTAGGGCTGGGTGGGCCAAGAGACCAGAGGTGGCAGGAGTGTTCGGGTTGGGATGTAGGGTTTGCGCATAGCCTGAAGGTAGGGAGGGACAGTTCCCCTTGCAAAGTGCAATTGGTCTCTTATTTGCGTGTGAAGTAATCACTTTTTATTTTGTTTCTCAGCTCCTGCAGTGTGATGGAAATCTTTTTGATGCCATCTCTGTTGCAATTAAAGCAGCTCTCTTCAATACAAAGTAAGGTGCTAAGCTTCAGTTACCACTTTGCTCATTAAATTGCAATAAATAGATGCTGTGATTTCATAGTCTGTCCTACAGAGCTCAAACAATAGACCATCTAGTCCTGAGTCAAACACTTTCTTCGCCTTCCCTCTCTCCCAACAGAATTCCCAAAGTGCACATCTCTGAGGATGAGGAAGGAGGGAAGGAAATAGAGCTGTCAGACGACCCCTACGACTGCATGCGACTCAATGTGGAGAACGTTCCCTGTATCGTGACCTTGTGCAAGGTGGGTTCGGTCATTCACATGGCAACACCTGCTGAGATGGTATTAGTGTATCAAATCACATCATTTACATGAGTTTAGTTTAGACAAAGGATAGTAAAGCTGGATGGTTTTGTCCACAAATGGTTATTCACATATTATTTGTGTGTCCTCGTCTCACTCCAGGTGGGCCATAGGCACGTGGTGGACGCCACGCTGCAGGAGAAGGCGTGTTCAGTGGCCAGCCTGATCATCTCCGTCACACACAAGGGGACGGTCACCTGTGTCAGGAAGGTGGGGGGGGGCAGCCTGGACCCAGAGAGCATCTTTGAGATGACAGAGGTGAAATCGGGTGCCTGTGCTCTTTTTCATACCATCTGTCCTCACCCAGGCAAACTTATTAGCATAGAATGTTCAGTTGTATCAAATTTTAACCTTATCCGCACATCAAAGTTGGTTACACAATTACACCTTTTGTGTAGAGGAAATTCATTAAGTGTATGAATGTACAGTTTATTTTGTTTGTGAATGCATTGCGCAATTTTTTTGCAATTGCAATGCAGAGTGCATTTGCAAAGTATTCAGACCCCTTCCGTTTTTCCACATTTTGTTACGTTACAGCCTTATTCTAAAATATATATTTTTTAAATCAGCATTCTACACACAGTACTCCATAATGACAAAGCGAAAACAGGTTTAGACATTCTTGCAAAAAATTTAAATAAATAAGACAAGTATTCAGCCCCTTGCTTGTTCACATAATTATTAAGATCCTTTGCTTTGAGCACTGAAATTGAGCCCAGGTGCATCCATTGATCATCCTTGATGTTTCTACAACTTGATTGGACATGATTTGGAAAGGCACACACCTGTCTATATAAGGTCCCACAGTTGACAGTGCATGTCAGAGCAAAAACCAAGCCATGATGTCAAAGGATTTGTCAGTAGATCTCAGAGACAGGATTGTGTTGATGCACAGATCTGGGGAAGGGTACCAAAACATTTCTGCAGCATTGAAGGTCGCCAAGAACACAGTGGCCTCCATCATTCTTAAAATGGAGGAAGTTTGGAACCACCAAGACTCTTCCTAAACTGAGCAATCGGGGGAGAAGGGCCTTGGTCAGGGAGGTGACCAAGAACCCGATGGTCACTCTGACAGAGCTCCAGAGTTCCTCTGTGGAGATGGGAGAACCTTCCAGAAGGACAACCATTTCTGTAGCACTCCACCAATCAGGCCTTTATGTTAGAGTGGCCAGATGGAACCTCTCCTCAGTAAAAGGTACATGACAGCCCACTTGGAGTTTGACAAAAGGCACATAAAGACTCTGAGACCATGAGAAACAATATTCTCTGGTCTGATGAAACCAAGATTGAACTTTTTGGCCTGAATGCCAAGCGTCACGTCTGGAGGAAACCTGGCACCATCCCTATGGTGAAGCGTGGTTGCAGCATCATGCCGTGGGGATGTTTTTCAGCGGCAGGGACTCTGGGACTAGTCAGGATTGTGGGAAAGATTAACGGAGCAAAGTACAGAGATCCTTGATGAAAACCTGCTCCAGAGTGCTTAGGACCTCAGACTGGGGCAACAGTTCACTTTCCAACAGGACAACGACCATAAGCACACAGCCAAGACAACGCAGGAGTGGCTTCCGGACAAGTCTCTGAATGTCCTTGAGTGGCCTAGTCATAACCCGGACTTGAATTTGATCTAACATCTCTGGAGAGACGTGAAAATAGCGGTGCAGCGACGTTCCCCATCCAACCTGACAGAGCTTGATAGGATCTGAAGATAAGAATGGGAAAAACTCCCCAAATACTGGTGTGCCAGGCTTGTAGCGTCATACGCAAGAAGACTTGAAGCTGTAATCGCTGCTAAAGGTGCTTCAACAAAGTACTGAGTAAAGGGTCTGAATACTTATGTATATATGATATTATTATTTTTTAAAAGTTTTATATACTAAAGATTTATGCGTGCATACACACACACACACACACACACTACCATTCAAAAGATTGGGGTCACTTTGAAATGTCCTTGTTTTTGAAAGGAAATGACTTTTTTTGTCCGTTTTAAAATAACATCAAATTGATCCGAAATACAGTGTAGACATTGTTAATGTTGTAAATGACCATTGTAGCTGGAAACAGCTTTTTTTTATACATTTAAAAAATTTAAAAATATATACGTACAGAAGCCCATTATCATCAACCATCACTCCCGTGTTCCAATGGCACGTTGTTAGCTAATCCATGTTTATCATTAAAAAAAATCATTAGCATAACGCTTTTCTGATTTATGTTAGCACAGCTGAAAACTGATTTAAAGAAGCAATAAAACTGGCCTTCTTTAGACTAGTTCGATTATAGGCTCGAATAACTTTCTTCTGAAACTCGTCAGTCTATTTCTTGTTCTGAGAAAGGCTATTCCATGCGGGAAATTGCCAAAAACTCTAGATTTCATATAACGCTGTGTACTACTCCCTTCACAGAACAGTGCAAACTGGCTCTAAACAGAATATAAAGAGTGGGAGGCCCCGGTGCACAACTGAGCAAGAGGACAAGTACATTAGTGTCTAGTTTGAGAAACAGATGCCTCCCAAGTCAACTGGCAGCTTCATTAAATTGTACCCGCAAAACACCAGTCTCAACGTCAACAGTGAAGAGGCGACTCCGGGATGCTGGCCTTCTAGGCAGAGTTGCAAAGAAAAAGCCATATCTCAGACTAGCCAATAAAAATAAAAGATTAAGATAGGCAAATGAACACACACTGGACTGAGGAACTCTGCCTAGAAGGCCAGCATCCCGGAGCCGCCTCTTCACTGTTGATGTTGAGACGGGTGTTTTGCGGGTACTATTTAATGAAGCCGCCAGTCATTTACAACATTAACAATGTCTACACTATTTCTGATCAATTTGATGTTATTTTAATGGACAAAAACAAGTATTTCTAAGTGACCAAACTTTTGAACAAACAGTACCAGTCAAAGGTTTGGACACACCAACTCATTCCAGGGTTTTTCTTTATTTTTCCTAATTTTTGTAGAGTAGTGTTGAAGACAGCAAAACTTTGAAATAACACGTATAGAATCATGTAGTAACCAAAAGTGTTAAACAAATCAAAATATATTTTGTATTTGAGTTTTGTCAAAGTAGCCACCCTTTGCATTCTCTCAACCAGCTTTACCTGGAATGTTTTTCCAACTGTCTTGAAGGAGTTCTCCAACTCATCCCAAACCATCTCAATTGGGTTGAGGTCAGGTGATTGTGGAGGCCAGGACATCTGATGCAGCACTCTCCTTGTTCAAATAGCCATTACACAGCCTGGAGGTGTGTTGGGTCATTGTCCTGTTGAAAAACAAATGATAACGCAAATCAGATGGGATGGCATATTGCTGCAGAATGCTGTGGTAGCCATGCTGGTTAAGTCTGCCTTGAATTCTAAATTAATCACTAACAGTGTCAACAGCAAAGCACCATCACACCTCCTCCTCGCTTTACGGTGGGAACCACACGTGGATGTCCGCTCACCTACTCTGCCTCCACAAAGACACAGCGGTTGGCACCAAAAATCTCAAATTTGGACTTCTCAGACCAAAGGATAGATTTCCACTGGTTTAATGTCAATTGCTTGTGTTTCTTGGCCCAAGCAAGTCTCTTCTTCTTATTGGTGACCTTTAGTGGTGGTTTCTTTGCAGCAGTTTGACCATGAAGGCCTGATTTCACGCAGTCTCCTCTGAACAGTTGATGTTGAGTTGTGTCTGTTACTTGAACTCTGAAGCATTTTTATGGGCTGCAATTTTTGAGGCTGGTAACTCCTAATGAACTTGTCCTCTGCAGCAGAGGTAACTCTGGGTCTTCCATTCCTGTGGTGGTCCTCATGAGAGCCAGTTTCATCATAGCGCTTGATGGTTTTTGTAACTGCACTTGAAGAATTTAAAGTTCTTGACATTTTCTGGTTTGACTGACCTTCATGTCTTAAAGTAATGGACTGTCGTTTCTCTTGCTTATTTGAGTTATTCTTGCCATAATATGGACTTAGCCCTATTTGGTAAAAGACCATCTTCCGTATACCCCCTACCTGGTCACAACACAACTGATTGGCTCAAACAGATTAAGGAAAGAATTTCCACAAATGTAGTTAAGAAGGAGCACATGTTCATTGAAATGCATTCCAGGTGACTACCTCAAAGCTGGTTGAGAGAATGCCAAGAGTGTGCAAAGTTGTCATCAAGGCAAAGGGTGGCTGCTTTGAAGAATCTCATTCAAAATACATTTGATATTTTTAACACTTTGGTTACTACATGATTCTATGTGTAATTTCATAGTTTTGATGTCTTCACTATTCTACAATTTTTTTTAAATAAAGAAAAACCCTTGTATGTGTATATCTATCCAACACAAACATATTCTGATGCTCTGTTGTGTATCTCTACAGACAGGGAAACGGGTAGGGAAAGCCCTCCACGCCCCCCTCATGGAGCTTCTGCAGGAGGAGGAGAGTCTGGGAAAGAAGAGACAGAAAGTGGGCTTTCTTGGTTAGCATCAGTTTTTGTAAATGTTTACTATTCTAATAAAGCATTTTATTTGTACAGTCTTTTTCCTTGTCTGTTTTCAGAGAAAATTATGAAAGGTATTTATTTAGACTCATAATGTCTTCCTTACATGTCAAAGCAGAGAAATTCTGAATCATCAATACACATTGTGTATGAGTATTTTGAACAGGGTCTTCTTGGCATTCAAATGGCTCCAATAACTAAAGCCCCTTACCTTTTGAGTCTTCTAGGTTGTCCAGGATTTCACAAATGTTCAGCATTAAGTGAAGTTAATCTTTTAAACTGAATGTTTTTCTGTAATTGAGTAGATACAACTCTGAAAGTCCTATTGTCCTTGCCATGTGTTAGTGTCATCAGAAAAAGATGTGAGATTTGACCATTTCCACTGCGTAAGAACCCTGGCCTGGGGCGTCTGCGCTGCCTGAACCTCTGTGGAAGAGCTACCACACAGCCTTCAACTGCATTGCCCTTGGGTGTAATCAGTACACCCTTGTCCAAGGACTAGAACAACCATCTCAGCGACTACATCCACCAGCACATTGGCCCATATGAGCTAATCTGGCTGGACATCAGTGACATTGACTGAAGGCAAATGGATGGACCAGGCAGGCAACAGCATCCTCTACAAGAACTGGAACTCTGATTCCAGATCCCCAAAGTTAAATAGTTCCCAGAACTGTGCAATCCTCTGAGACCATTGGTGGGAAATGGTTGGACAAGACCTGTCATGAGGAGAAGGCCTCTGTCTACGAGTGCCATTTTTATCTGCATTTCCCCTGCTTGAATTATATTTTTTGTTGCCTACCAAAAAAAACATACATTGCTTTAAATCCCTGAATTTGGACAAGATGGACAAGATTTTAAACCAAAGTTTATTGCCACAATCTGATGACCCTTGGATTCTGGCTAAAGGTTTGGTTGTTTCCTGTAAAAGTCCCTCAACAAATACTCAATGGTAACCACTCCAACCTTCCAAACAATCGGTCTTCCGTGGTTCAAGGTTATAACAAGCTACAAGATGGGATTTAAAAGGTCACAGGTTTTAGCCAAAGGATTAATAATGTCACTTTTCCCCATAACAACAAGGAAGCCTTTTGTCTTTTCTTTGTAAGTTTTAGTGTTTTTTGGATTGATTACCTTGTCTATCCTAAAAAAAACTATTACTCACAATATCACACTACACTTTCACAGACCACTCAAAATGTCTAATTCATTAATTAATATAATTGGCAGAGAAAGTTTGGTAATGTCTAAAAATACATTTACAGAGAAAAAACCTTTGTCAAACAGCATCAACAATGCAAAAAAGCTAAAAGTAACTCAAGGTTACTCATTAGATGCAACCCTGCTCCTAAATCCATGGCACACCAGTGGCCCAGGGCAACATTCATTATATTAAGTACATACTAGCATATAAAACAATCAAGAAATATACACAAAAACCAAGTCCACCAGTATTGTAAAATCAGAATAGCAGCACCATGTGCTGTAAGGAAGCGTAGACTCAGAGGCTCGAATGAAATGTAGTACCAGTGTTGTCTGATGGTCTTATGCAGTAGACAACACACCACTAATACAGACGCCCTGATTGTTATGCAAAGGCACATTTCCGCTCCATTTCTACACTGCAGTGAACTTGCAACAATGTGAAATAATTAACAGTAGTCCATCTCACAGTACGCTAAATGGATTCCTCCCCATCCGAGCCGATGAAGATCTCCGGTTCTAGGATTTGGTCTGCACCCGACAGTCGAATCGTATTTATATCCCCAGTGCTCTTGAACGTGCACAGCTCATTGTCCACCATCCTGCGGTCCATGAAGCCCATGCTGTTGTGACGGTTTATGGGCGTGCGAGGTCTTGATGGCATGAAGGATTCCGACGGGTCCAGGAAAGGTCTGTGCATATCTTTCTCAGGCACCAGTTCAGGCTCGTGGTCTGCAGCAGTCTCTGTGATCTCTGGCACTCCGTCCTGGAGCGGCATGAATGTCCGGTAGGTGTCGACCGGCTGTCCTTGGAAGTGGGCCTGGATGGTGCCCACATAGCTGGGCTCGCGGAGCAGGTGGCCATACACCATGGTGTCTTCGATGGAGGCGTAGACATGAGACTCATTGTCCGACCGGGTTTTGGGGAACATGCCGTCGCCTGGGATGAAGATATTCCCTTTCCTTACGAAGATGGAAGCCTCATTGACCATCGTTCTTTTCTTCTTCCTGTAAAGCACGAAAGAGGAATACAAATGGTTTTGAGTCAGACAAACTACAGCAGGGGAAACAGCCAAGTCATGGATTGACCTTAACATCAAAGCTATACAGATTGTTTTGGTGAGGCAGGTGTTCTCACCTTATCACCAAGCAGACGACTGCCAGCACAATGAGCATAAGGAGCAGCACTGCTCCCACAGCCCACAGAATGGAGCTCTGGAGCAGCACTATAGAGACACACACAAGAAGATAATCATGATTAGATATGGTAAGAATTAGACAAATATAGCAGCATGTACTGTAGCAATGACATGGGGTGCTGGTTTATGAGCAGGCTGAAAGACAGTTGCATGGAAGCATTATACTGTACATCCTCCCTTGTAACAAATCTACTCCCATGTAACAATTCAAAACACTATGGCAAGATTCAAGTTGATTGAGCAAAGAGAAGTGAAGTTACAAGGGTTTCATTTAGGATGTAAATAAGGTTTTACAAAGGTTCCATTTTCTCATCTTTTGACGGATTGCTTAGATTTTCTCAAATCGTACTAGAGACAGTAATACGTGCTAAGAGTTAAGGTTCACAACTGAATTGCATGCTGTTAATTTATACTTTATTTTTTTATCAACACCTGCTTTGGCATACACCTTCCTACCCTCAAGAACATCAATCAGTTTCAAGTCGATAGAGCACAATATTATTTTGTAGAAAGTTGCGGTTCTCTTCCATCTTTTGACATAGCTGAGCTTTTTTCATACTTAGTAGAGGGATGAACATATATTCTGAGTTGAGTCAAGCTTCACTGCCAGCACCCCTAAATACAGTGTTGATGATTATGAGACCACCATGTATCCCTAATAAGTGCCCTACGTGTATTGATGTCATTTAAGAAATATAAATTGTTTTCATTTTCCCTCAAATTTAAGATCTCTTAACCAGAAAAGGTCTTGAGAGAAAAGATATCTGCATAATTCTATAATTTATCACAACCATAATTCAGTCACAACTCCATAATAACATTACAAACAGGTCCTTACTGCTAGTATTCTGTAGGGTGACCTTGCTGAGCACACTGAAGTGTCTGTCCTCCGGCAAACAGTTGGACATGTTGAGGTAGAAGCTCTCAGGGACCATCAGCTTGTCCTCTGCCGCCTCATCCTCCCTTTGACTCAATAGCTCCTCTGGAGAGCCCAGGGTCTGCACCTTGATGCACGTGTGCCCCTGGCCACACTTGGGCTGGCTGATGTTAGTGAACAGCAGGTTGGCCTGGAGGTGGCCCGGCAGATTGACGATCCAGGACACGGTGGAGTACGGCTTCATACCGTTGGGCCAGTTTGGGGTGGCCAGGAGGGCAGGGGAACCCATTCGGGGCTGGACAGTATATATGATGCTCTCTGATAGAGAAAAAGTAAGTGATGAGGAACAATCATTTTCAATACAGTTTGAACACAGTGGTTGAAGAGAGGGAGAATGGAATTTTACACTGAATCCATTGTTAAAACAAATCCCCTTGCTATTGCTGTATTTCAGTGCTCTCTTGTAGATGTTACACAAGGAATCATAAAAAGGTACGTGAAGAGGGTATTAAAGGATCTGTCCAGTGTTTCCAGATTTCTATGAAATGTGACCTATAATTTATTAAAATACGAGTGAAATACTAAGTAGGACAAAAATAAGCTTTGTGTTTGAATGGTGTAGGCGTACCTAGGGCTGTGGTGGACAACATTTTGTCAGCCGATGATTGTCAAGCAAATAACGGTCAGTCTCACGGTAATTGACTGTTAATTAACAAAACACATGTAGCATCTCCTGGCTTCCACACACAGCCTACAAGCCACTGGTGCTGACCTTTGGAACATCTACATTTGAAATAGTCTAATAAATCTATGTAATATAGCCTACACCATCACAATAAATCCATTATTTATTTTAGACAGGTCTAAAGAAACATGATATGAAGAAAAATGTGGTCTATTTCAGAAGAACAGAATAACATACTCTGAGTTGTCTTTATGTTAGGTCCTGATCTGGCTATGCCATATGGCAGTGGGCTACACTTGTTCATTAAGCAGACAAGATTTGCTTAGAATTTCGTAGCATCATTTTATATTATAGTATGAAAAATACAATTGAACAAAGCTGAATAAAACAAAGAATATTTTCTCCAAACAATTTGAGGGAGTGCACATATGTGGCTGTGTTGAACAGTTAACAAAGAAATAGGTACTTCTATATGCTTCATTTAGAGTTATTCATGTAACTTTAGTTCTACCAACGTTGCTCTATATGTTTAGATTTTTTATACATTGTAAGGCTGCATGACGCGACTAATGATGATTTGAAAAAAGTCGCTTGAAATGCATGAGCTCTACTTTGTTTGTTGCGCAGGCTGTACACACTTCATCAGTCTCTCACTCACAATTTGACAAGCACTTGATAATGCCTCGATTTCCTGGCGGCATCCCCGTTGTGTGGCCGTAATGCTCCTTAAAAAAAAGACATGCCTTTTGTGGCCAGTGGCCGTTGAGCCCTTGGGCTAAATATTATAATTCTCCTCTCCCTGAGTGCTACGAAGCACCGCTCACTCAGATGGCTCTCCATTACGTGATCGGGTCTTTCTTACAAGTGAAGACTGACATTGGGGACGCAACTGTGTGCACCCTTATCCAATTCCAAGGTGCATATTAAAGATATTGGAAGAACGGTCCACATTTACTTTTTGTCAGCCAACAAGATGAGTAGGCTAAATGAACAGCAAAAGCACTAGCCTATGTCAATCTACTATTCCTCATAGTACAAAAGTTTACATATTCTATTCTGTGTGAGAAATAAATATTCCAAACATAGTCTGGGACAGTTGTGGGATGCGATAGATCCCAAATTAATACAACCACTAGCAACAAAAAAACTTTTTTTTTTACGCTGGGCGTAAAGTGGTAATACATAATTCACAAGTGATAGGCTAATATGGTCACCCATCTGACTATTCTTGATTTAATGCTGTATTTACATATACTAAATAATGTGTGTGTGAAATTAGTTCTGATTTAGAACAGACCATTATCATGCACCTGTCTCAAACCAGGGGCAAAAAATACACGTAATCTATGCACTTAAATAGCGAATGTAGGACACTTTTCCTGTGGTTAATTTTCATGCCAGCCAGGTAGGCTATACTCCTGTTGTAAAGATAAACAATGTGCTTGCTGTTAGGAAGGTTGATAAATAAATATAGTAGATCTAGCCTATAGAAAGCTGATGGGATCCTCATCTTTTTAATAAAGGCCATCACTCAGTTCTCGCACGCAATTGCATATCATATAGAACCGTTGCCCAACATGAGATCATGGGCTCTCATTAAGTGTTTGATTAGATTTTAGATGACATTTGCATTGATGTCAGAGTGATTATATGGACAATAGAGTGCTGAGTACCAGGCAGTTAGCAAGTTTGGCAGGCAGCAGCATGAGCTTGGAGAAGCCTAATTACCGTGACTAAACTGCCACGTGGAATTTGACTGCCTTCTTGACTCGTGAACGCATGGCGGTAATATGGACACTGTAACAGTTCTAGGCATACCCCAACAACAGAATGGTGTGAGCGTATACCGGTCATTAAAAATAGACTGCTGATTGGTAAGCTCCTCCTCCTCAAAAGTATGACATCATACTCTATGAAGAAATAGCAAATATTTTTTAAACGGTCTGTTTGAGATACACGTTTTTTGAAGTGAATTTATGCTTTGGCCACAAATTGGGATATAGGATGAGTCAATTTGGGTATGAGTTAAAATGAGATTTTCACTGGACAGTTACTTTAAAAGATTTAAAACGTTAAAAAAAAGACTGCAAATCCGGTTAGTTAGCATACCTGAGATTTCATCACTGAAGGACACATTGAGGAAAGGCCCTTGATTCAGGCTAAGGTCCTTGGCTGTGGCAGTGACAGAGACGTTGGAGTGCACTTGGACTTTGCGAATGATGCCTTCGGAGCAGAAGTAGCCAATGGAGGACCCATCACCCTCCGCTATGTGAAGGGAGACACTCCCATTGCATTCCTGTCCTGGCAGGGACTGCCTGAGGTTTCCTGTGGGGGATAGTAGATCCACAGTGCCATATACTGGGATGTTGAGGTGCCAGGTGAAGCTTTGTAGTAGCGTAGGGAGGCACATCGGAATTTTGGGGACCGTGAGAAGAGTCCCGTTCACAGAGCATGAATCCAAACTCTGGCATCCTGGAATAGATCCACAGAGGCTTGAGAGATTATAATGGTTTACACACAGTGCTTTCAGAGTATTCACACCCCTCTACTTTTTCCACATCTTGTGGTGTTACAAAGGGGGAATAAAATGGATTCGGCATTTTTTGTCAATGATCTACACAAAATACTCCAATGTCAAAGTGGGAAAAAAATTCTAACATGTCAAAACAATCAAGAAAAATAAAACACTAATATATGCAACCCCCGGAGTCAATACATGTTAGAATCACCTTCGGCAGCGTTTACAGCTGTGAGTCTTTCTGGGTAAGTCTCTAAGAGCTTTCCACACCTGGACTGTGCAACATTTGCCCATTATTCTTTAAAAAAATTCAAGCTCTGTCAAATTCATTGTTGATCATTGCTAGACAACCATTTTTCAGGTCGCCATTGATTTTCAAGCAGATTTAAGTCAAAACTCTCGACATTCACAGTCTTCTTGGTAAGCAACTCCAATGTAGATTTGGCCTTGTTTTAGGTTATGGTCCTGCTGAAAGGTGAATTAATCTCCCAGGGTCTGGTGGAAAGCAGACTGAACCAGGTTTTCCTCTAGGATTTTGCCAGTGCTTAGCTCCATTCCATTTCTTTTTTATCCTGAAAAACTGTCCTTAACGATTACAACCATAACATGATACAGCCATCACTGTGTTTGAAAATATAGCGAGTGGTACTTGGTAATGTGTTGTATTTGCCCCGAACATAACAGGCTATTCAGGCCAAATTTTGTACAGTATTACTTTTGTGCCCTGTTGCAAACATGATGCAATTAAAAAAAAAAAATGTATGCTTCCTTCTTTTCACTCTGGCAATTAGGTTAGTAAAAGTCTAAAATGATTTGGTTTTAAATATACTTCAGTATGAAAAGAAAACATAATTGCTAAAATATACTTGAGTATCAAAAGTAAAAGTATGAATAATTTCAAATTCCTTATATTAAGCAAACCAGAAAGCAAAATGTTCTTATCTTTTTCATTTACGGATAGCCAGGGGCACGCTTCAACACTCAGACATAATTTACAAATGAAGCATGTGTTTAGTGAGTTTGTCAGATCAGAGGCAGTAGCGTTGACCAGGGATGTTCTCTTGATAAGTGTGTGAATTACACCATTTTCCTGTCCTGCTAAGTATTCAAAATGTTATTTTGGGTGTCAGGGACAATGTATGGAGTAAAAAGTACATTATTTTTGGGGGGGAATGTAGTGAATTAAAAGTCAAACATATAAATGGTCAAGTAAAGTAGACCAGTAGACCAAGTAAAGGACTTGACACCACTGGAAATTAATAACTTCACCATGCTCAAAGGGATATTAAGCTACATCTAACAACATATGCCCTTCTTTTCATTGGAAAACCTCCTTTGTTGTAGAATCTGTGTTTGAAATTCACTGCTTGACTGAGGGACCTTACAATGATCTGCAAGTGTTGGGTACAGAGATGAGGCAATCATTCAAAAATCATATTAAACACCATTCACCAGTTCATGGAACTTATTATGTGACCTGTTAAGCAAATCTTTACTCCTGAATTTATTTAGGCTTGCCATAACAAATGGGTTGAATACTTATTGTCTCATGACATTTCAACTATTCATTTTTTATTAATTTGTAAAAATTCACACATAAAAAAATTATAATAATCATTCCACTTTGACATTATGGGTTATTGTGTGTAGGCCAGTGAAAATAAAATCTCAATTGAATCCATTTTAAATTCAGGCTGTAACAACATGTGAAAAAGTCTAGGGATGTGAATAATTTCTGAAGGCACTGTACATGAATATTATTGGTGCACATCCTTAGATTTGGATAATACAAAGACCATCTGTTCTAGCTTTGTCACGAAGATACTCTAACAAGCTTAAATGAGAATGGTATAGATACTGTCCATAGTACTATAGTTCCTATGTTCAAGTGTAGTTATTTTGGAGGCAATACATGCAATGCTACTGTATGTATTGCTACAGTACCTATGGTTTTCGTGGCTGTCAGACGTAGGTCTTCACTTGGACAGTCCAGGAAAGAAAGACTTGCTTTGGTCCCTGAGGGAACTGTGATCTTCTCCTGGACCACAGAGTCCTTCCTCATCTCACAGTGGGAGTCAGAGCCCATCTTCTCAATGTGGAGGAATGGCCCTTCCTCCTCTGACAGATTTACAGTGCAGAGAACTGACCAGGGAATACAAGACAAACAGGCACAATCATCCTGAGAAATAGGTCACTGATCACCACTCAATTAATTTGATTGAATGATCAGGCTAATTTTAGGCCACAAGTTTATAATGGAAATATTAGTGGTGTATTGGTTTTGAAAAGTCTAGTGTTGGTTTAACAGATTGCATGCACAGAATAAATAAGCATCTTTGGATCTTATTTGTGATTGCTTACAGCACAATCATGTCATATAACAATTTATGATCGTCAATAGTCTTTGTACCTGGATGGCCGCTCCTCATTACCGAGAGCCTGAAATGTAGGGACAGGCCCTGTTTGGTCTTGTCAGTCTCACAGTTAAACATAGTCATGGTGAAGCTGCCCTGCCTGTGTGTTGGCTGGGGGTCCACCAGGGTCTTCTGGATGCCCACCTCCTCTCCCTCCTTGTCGTAAATCACCATCACTTTCTTCTTCCGGCAGAGAGGCGCCGTGTAATTCAGGAAGGTAACTGTGTAGTTATGCATGCCGGGCACCATGAAGTCCCACCTCATCAGGTCATTGTCAGAGAAACCTCTAGGGTAGTTGGCTGAGAGAAAGTTTGTATCGGACACCCCACGAGGTAGGTTGACTTTTACCACAGCCAGCACTGGAAGGAAGAGGGTTAAATAAGGTATAATGACATGAGTAATTCTGTCATTAGAGGGATACCGAATATATATAGGCTAATAGGGATGACCTCAGTGACCTCAACAGGCATTGATTTCCTGTGGCTCCTCCAATAGCTGCCAGACACTCACTTTTAATCTCCGGCCCAACAGTGACCTTGAAGTCCAGCGGCTCCAGCTTCCTGTCCCCAGGGACCTGCAGGGACACTCGGCCCTTGTACAGCACCTGGACCGTGGTGATGGTGCCATCTGGGCAGAACATGCCGATGGTGGCGGGCCCGGTGCGCTGGTACGTGATGATGGTGTAGGTATGCTCGTCAGGACAGGACTCAGAGGGTGGGATCTGTCTCATTCCCGGTGATGGGAAGTCCAGCTGGAAGGAAAGGCCAGGTGGAACTTTCAGGTCCCAGGTGAAGGTTCTGTTGAAGTCTGGGAAGAGGGAGGACTCCGCCTGGACAATGTTCCCGCTGCAGGCGATCTCTGTGCAATCTGGAGGAAGAAAAACATCCAATTGGCGACAGATTTTCATGCAAATATTCTCAAATCTGCATAAAGAAAATATGCGCATTTTCCCACCAGTGGTGTTTCCACAAAACTAACTTGTTTCAGTGCGTGATGACGTAGTGCTCACAAAATGTACTTTTTCACCTACATTTTAATGTACTGAATAAAAATCTAAAAGCTCAATGTGTCTCCATCGCATTTTCAACTCTGCCAAAGGTTTGGTAACAAAATATGTTAAATAGCAAATGTGCCCACTCTGGTCTTGGCACATGTGCTCTAGCCTACCGTTCAGATACAGTGTGGGTAGGCTGTGAGGGTAGGCTACTCTACATGATCAGACTATTATGGATGAGAGAATATTTTTATCTGTCAAACAGCAGTCAAGCATCGACCACCATGTCCCCAGAATAAGACCCTCAATATTTATTGGAAAGGAGCATCAAGCTCATCACCGTGTATCATGCTGTGAAGTTCATCATCATTTATTTAATCTGT
Organism: Oncorhynchus kisutch; assembly: GCF_002021735.2. NCBI lineage: Eukaryota > Metazoa > Chordata > Actinopteri > Salmoniformes > Salmonidae > Oncorhynchus > Oncorhynchus kisutch. The sequence goes on along the minus strand of NC_034190.2, from coordinate 40,169,125 downwards.
ATCCTAATAACCTGCATGGTTTCCCAAGTCGTAGTGGGAGGACCACACACCATATCATAACCTAACTCCAAGTTTAATTCGATATGATGATTTATTTTTATTTTATATTTGCGCATAATTAATTTTACAGACAAAAAGATCCCAACATGTCTAATGAACAAATGATCTGTGAGCATTTATAAAATTGTAATGAAGCCTCCTGTAGTTTCCATCCCAGCTTTAGAGATGTAGTTTTTATGGGGTATGACTATGTTGATGGAATCATGGTTAGTGAAGCTAACCGATGAGCAAGGGTTTACACTTTTAAGACTCCTATTTGGGTCCCTTGTGCCAGGAAAGCTCAATCAAGTGCTACTAGAAATCAGGTTTGGTCAGTGTCCTGTTGAGGCGAGGAAAATGGGTCAGAGGCGTCTTACCAATATCCCTGTTGATCTGCACACTGAAGACATATTGTGGCTGTGGGCAGGTGAACGTCACAGAGATGTTGTGGGCGTCTTTCAGGACGAGTTCTTTGGAGTTACAGGTAGGCCCCTCCCCAACACACACACTGCACTCTTTGGCTTTGGCGTCTCTGCTGATGGTGACGATAGTGTCTGGCTCTGGGGTCACTGACATCATTCGGCTCTCTGAGGAAGATTCGAAACATAAGCACTCAAACTACACTGAACAAAAATATAAATGCAACAAGTGCTGGTCTCATGTTTCAGGAGATTAAATAAAAAGGTCCCAGAAATGTTCCATACGCACAAAAAGCTTATTTCTCTCAAATGTGTTTACATCCCTGTTAGTGAGCATTTCTTCTTTGCCAAGATAATCCATCCACCTGACAGGTACGGCATACCAAGAAGCTGGTTAAACAGTATGATCATTACACAGGTGCACCTTGTGCTGGGGACAATAAAAGGCCACTTAAAATGTGCAGTTTTGTCACACAACACAATTCCACAGATCTCAAATTTTGAGGGAGCATGCAATTGGCATGCTGACTGCAACAATGTCCACCAGAGCTGTTGCCAGAGAATTGAATGTTAATTTCTCTACCATAAGCTGCCACCGAAGTCGTTTTTGAGAATTTGGCAGTATGTCCAACCGACCTCACAACCGCAGACCCATTGTGAGGCCCATTTTTTAAGGTACACTACATACACAAAAGTATGTGGACCCCCTTTCAAATTGGTGGATTCAGCAATTTCAGCCACACCCATTGCTGACGGGTGTATAAAAATCGAGCACACAGCCATACAATCTCCAAAGACAAACAATGGCAGTAGAATGGCCTGTACTGAAGAACTCAGTGACTTTCAACGAGGCACCGTCATAGGATGCCACTTTTCAAACAAGTCTGTTTGTCAAAGTTCTGACCTGTTAGAGCTGCACCCGTCAACTGTGCTGTTATTGTGAAGTGGAAACGTCTAGGAGCAACAACAGCTCAGCCGAGAAGTAGTAGACCACACAAGCTCCAAGAACAGGACCGGCGAGTGCTGAAGCGCGTAGCACGTAAAAATCGTCTGTCCCCGGTTGCAACACTCACTACACTCACTTCTCTAGAGTGATGAATCACGCTTCACAATCTGGCGGCAGACAAATCAGGGTTTGGCGGATGCCAGGAGAATGCTACCTACCCCAATGCATAGTGTCAACTTTGGTGGAGGAGGAATCATGGTCTGGGGCAGTTTTTCATGGTTCGAGCTAGGCCCCTTAGTTCCAGTGAAGGGAAATCTTAATGCTACAGCATACAATGACATTCTAGACGATTCTGTGCTTCCAACTTTGTGGCAACAGTTTGGGGAAGGCCTTTCCTGTTTCAGAATGACAATGCCCCAGGGCACAAAGCGAGGTCCATACAGAAACAGTTTGTCAAGATCAGTGTGGAAGAACTTCACTGGCCTGCACAGAGCCCTCACCTCAACCACATCGAAGACCTTTGGGATGAACTTGGATGCTGACTGCAGGTGTCCACATACTTTGTAGTGCATATCTGCATTCCCAGTCATGTGAAATCCCTAGATTAGGGCCTGATTTCCTTATATGAACTGTAACATCTTTGTTGCATGTTGGGTTTATATTTTAATTCAGTATAATTCATTGTTCTGTCTTCAACTAAATATAATTTAGTGTGCATAAACTACATTACCAAAAGTATGTGGACCGGTTGGAAAGGAGGCATAATATGACGGTGCCACGTTGAAAGTCACTGAGCTCTTCAGTAAGGCCATTCTACTGCCAATGTTTGTCTAAGGAGATTGAATATACACCTGTCAGCAACGGCTGTGGCTTAAATAGCCGAATCCACTAATATGAAGGGGTCTCCACATAGACACTATATACACAAAACTATGGTTCACATTATTGTGAGGCATGAACAGAAGAGTTGAAAGAGCTTACGTTTCTTCATTGGTTTGGCAGTGGCCGTGAATATAGAGGAATTCACCTCCCCGCCGTTCTGAACTTGCAAAGACACTGTGGCGTTGCTCAGTATATCTAAGTGAGCCACAAGGCCATTCCTGCAGTATGTCTGAGTTTTGACCTCTCCTTCAGTGCTGGTCCTGGTTACAGCGTACTGGTAGCCATCTTGACAGATCTCTGCTTCAGTCATCTCCTTCAGCCTGTCACTAGGGAAGTCCAAACTCAAAACGGTCATCTCTGGCACATTTAGGTGCCAGACAAGAGTTCTAATGAACTCTGGGAAGAGGGAAGGCTGAGCTGCACCTGTGGCAGGGCTGCAAGAGTCCTTGGTGCAATCTGGGTAAAATAAAATTACATAACAGGTAAGAGGAGAAGAAACACAAACAACACCTGCTTAACAGTTCACCCGTAGTGCTAGATTTGAAAGGTGGCCGTAGCTGTTTTTATTAGAGGTCGACCGATTATGATTTTTCAACGCCGGTACCGATTATTGGAGGACCAAAAAAGCAGATGCCGATTAATCGTCCGATTTAAAAAATATATATATTTGTAATAATGACAATTACAACAATACTGAATTAACACTTATTTGAACTTAATATAATACATCAATAAAATCTATTTAGCCTCAAGTAGATAATGAAACATGTTCAATTTGGTTTAAATAATGCAAAAACAAAGTGTTGGAGAAGAACGTAAAAGTGCAATATGTGCTATGTAAGAAAGCTAACATTTCAGTTCCTTGCTCAGAACATGAGAACATGAAAGCTGGTGGTTCCTTTTAACATGAGTCTTCAATATTCCCAGGTAAGAAGTTTTAGGTTGTAGTTATTATAGGACTATTTCCCTCTATACCATTTGTATTTCATTAACCTTTGACTATTGGATGTTTTTATAGGCACTTTAGTATTGCCAGTGTAACAGTATAGCTTCCGTCCCTCTCCTCGCTCCTTCCCTGGGCTCGAACCAGCAACATAACGACAACAGCCACCATCGAAGCAGCGTTACCCATGCAGAGCAAGGGAAACAACCACCCCAAGGCTCAGAGCAGTGAAGTTTGAAACGCTATTAGCGCGCGCTAACTAGCCAGCCATTTCACTTCGGTCACACCAGCCTCATCTCGGGAGTTGATAGGTTTGAAGTCATAAACAGCGCAATGTTTGGACGCACAACGAAGAGCTGCTGGCAAAAAGCACGAAAGTGCTGTTTGAATGAATGTTTACATGCCTGCTTCTGCCTACCACCGCTCAGTCAGATACTTGTATATGCTCAGTCAGATTATATGCAACGCAGGACACGCTAGATAATATCTAGTAATATCATCAACCATGTGTAGTTAACTAGTGATTATGATTTATTGTTTTTTTATAAGATAAGTTTAATGCTAGCTAGCAACTTACCTTGGCTTACTGCATTTGCGTAACAGGCAGTCTCCTTGTGGAGTGCAACGAGAGAGAGGCAGGTCGTTATTGCGTTGGACTAGTTAACTGTAAAGTTGCAAGTTTGGATCCCCCGAGCTGACAAGGTGAAAATTCTTTCTGCCCCTGAACGAGGCAGTTAACCCACCGTTCCTAGGCCGTCATTGAAAATAAGAATGTGTTCTTAACTGACTTGCCTAGTTAAATAAAGACTAAATAAAGGTGTAAAAAATAAAAATAAAAACCAGGCAAACGGGCGCCCAAAAATACCGATTTCCGATTGTTATGAAAACTTGAAAATCGGCCCTAATTAATCGGCCATTCCGATTAATCGGTCGACCTCTAGTTTTTATGCAGTATCCTTGTTGACACGACTACCACCCACAGCATGCATATCAAATTCTGAAGCAGCTGTCTGTGGGGTACGTCTTTTTGACTCGTTTGATCGAATTAAGGTGGCAGCCTAAAGGGAAACCCAATACAACAACGTTTCTCTAGACTCACCGATTTTCCTGTGGATCTGGATGGCAAAGGCCCTCTGAGGCAGTTCAGTGCAGTTGAAGAGCAAGGTGATGTCCTCATCTGGGACCAGGGCCAGAGATGAGTGACAGGCCGTCTGGGTGTCATTCTCACCGCCACGGACTGTGCACACGGAACACTGTTCCAATGGAAGGAGCAGTGAGGACGACACAGTCACAGCGGCATCTTTGTCAGGGTGGACATTCATGTGCAGACATTCTGAGGGAACAGAACAAAGGTTACTTATCATATTTTGCAGTCCAAACAGAAAAGGCTAATCTACTACTATATCGTTGTATTGAGGGGTAAAACTGTTGTTTGAATCAATGAACAGGCTAAGATTTGAGGTGAAGGTAACAACAAATACATGAGAGAAAAAGATTATAAAACAGTGACATAGCATTTCAGTTTCACTGAACATTGGGAGTAGGCTAGATAGGCTACCTATTTGCATGTCTGGACTCGAGCCTGCACTGGTTATTGCACAAATACACATCCTTCCAGAACACTCAGTTACATTTTCTCTCAGAGGAAAATATGAATTTAGGTTCTCTGTGACATTCAAATTGACAGAAAGTAGCCTGTATCAAGTCCAGTGTCAGATGACTGGTCTGTGTCTAAACCTACCACGGCGGAAGCTCTTTTGTCTTTGAATAGCATATCAACATAAAATTCTACTTTAATAACAATCCAAAAATTTGACTAGTGTTGATGCTTCTGCAAACAGCGTGGTACCAAGCACACCGGCCACTGTGTACTCGACTGTAAAGTAGCACCCACAATTAAGTCAGTACTCAGACTGAAGTCTTATCAAAGCCCTTGTTACAGTTATGTAGGTGATCTAACAAGGGTGTTCAAAGAAAAAGTACTGTACTCTCATATTGTTTGAGAATCTCATCCTTTATTTGAAAACCTAAATATTTTGAGTAAAGTCTAATGGTTACATGGTGTACATCTTATGGTGTTAAGATGGAAGTTAACTCAATTACTTTCCATAGGCTGTTCTCTGTGAGAAAAGTACTATTGTAGTGCACCTACAAGAACATGCAGGAAATGTTCATCACCTAAACTTGCAGAGACTTGAAGCAAGCCCAGAACAATGACAGAATTCACATCACACAGTATGGTAAAAAGTGTTGCCAAAGGGTGATTCCTCACAAAACTAGAATTTTGGGGGGATTTTTATGACATTTCATAAAAATAAAAAAAAATTAAAAAGGGTCCTTTGGGGGAAGGGTTGTTGACATATATTTGACATGATTTTGCTAGCCCACCACCACCTCTTTGGCTGTGCTTCCGTTTCATTTCAGGGTTATTGATATAGCATATTGAGCACACTGTCTGTAGTTATTTTATTATCTTAAATGATAGAGGCTTGCCCTGGCAGTGAGATGCCCTGGAAGAGCAGAGCCTAAACCCAAGACCTAATGAAATGTATTTTCTATTAAATGGTTTTCTGTCTGAAATATACGGCATATCAAAGTTCCAAAGTAGGATCTCTGCTACTTTTAGAGTTAGAATCCAATTTAAGCAGAGTAGCCTCTGCCAGGCTTTCACCTTAACTTCAGTATGAAAGCCTGTAGAAGACCTGGTCAGAAATATGCTTAAAGGAGGTGGAATGTATACAGAGACTGAAGAGAAAGCGAGACATCCGGCTCCCTCATTTTTTCCTGATAAGGGTAGGGCCGCTCTGGTTTGCTTATTGCCTCCACCCCGTGGAGGTGGTGTCCCAGAGCGAGATATCGCACTAGCTCAAGGCAAGCAGGCAGGGGACAATGGGCACGTTCCTCTGCTCACGTTGCTGACACATGCCAGATCTTACAACACCTGGATATGTAGTTTATGTATCAGCTAACCACATATTTATTAGCAATCTGTCAGTCGATGACGACGTCTGAGTAGGGGATCGCGACCAATAAGTAGGACAGAGCAAGCTGTTCCCTCTCTCACATGAGCATGCCAGATATTGATCACGTTTCCCTGCTCAGACGTTGCATGCATAAATACGCTGCACGCAATGTCGGAGCAGGGGAACGCGACCAACGTTAAACGGCTTCAGTCATTCATCTTAAATTTATCCACCATCTTTGGTGCATCTAAGACCTTTGTCCCTCCCAACAATTGGAATAGGCACATTCAAACAGAGGCAGAGAATCTAAACTGAAAGCAAATCATTTTCATAGATACCGACATGGAGTAGTGTCATTTCAACCAAATTATATACAAAATAGAAGTATAATATACTAGCACTGTAAATGAGAATATGTAAATATATTTGATCCCCTGCTGATTTTGTACGTTTGCCCACTGACAAAGAAATGATCCGTCTATAATTTTAATGTTAGGTTTATTTGAACAGTGAGAGACAGAATAACAAACAAACAAATCCAGAAAAATGCATGTCAAAAATGTTAATTGATTAGCATTTTAATGAGGGAAATAAGTATTTGACCCCTCTGCAAAACATGACTTAGTACTTGGTGGCAAAACCCTTGCAATCACAGAGGTCAGACGTTTCTTGTCGTTGTCCACCAGGTTTGCACACATCTCAGGAGGGATTTTGTCCCAATCCTCTTTGAAGATCTTCTCCAAGTCATTAAGGTTTCGAGGCTGACGTTTGGCAACTCGAACCTTCAGCTCCCTCCACAGATTTTCTATGGGATTAAGGTCTGGAGACTGGCTAGGCCACTCCAGGACCTTAATGTGCTTCTTCTTGAGCCACTCCTTTGTTGTCTTGGCCGTGTGTTTTGGATCATTGTCATGCTGGAATACCCATCCACGACCCATTTTCAATGCCCTGGCTGAGGAAAGGAGGTTCTCCCAATCCCAAGATTTGACAGTACATGGCCCCGTCCATCATCCCTTTGATGCGGTGAAGCTGTCCTGTCCCCTTAGCAGAAAAACACCCTCAAAGCATAATGTTTCCACCTCCATGTTTGACAGTGGGGATGGTGTTCTTGGGGTCATAGGCAGCATTCCTCCTCCTCAAAACACAGCGAGTTGAGTTGATGTCAAAGAGCTCCATTTTGGTCTCATCTGACCATAACACTTTCACCCAGTTTTCCTCTGAATCATTCAGATGTTCATTGGCAAACTTCAGACGGCATGTATATGTGCTTTCTTGAGCAGGGGGACCTTGGCAGAGGGAGATTGACAGTTCTTTTGTGTTTCTTCCATTGACGAATAATTACACCAACTGTTGTCACCTTCTCACCAAGCTGCTTGGCGATGGTCTTGTAGCCCATTCCAGCCTTGTGTAGGTCTACAATCTTGTCCCTGACATCCTTGGAGAGCTCTTTGGTCTTGGCCATGGTGGAGAGTTTGGAATCTATTTGATTGATTGCTTCTGTGGACACGTGTCTTTTATACAGGTAACAAACTGAGATTAGGAGCACTCCCGTTAAGAGTGTGCTCCTAATCTCAGCTCGTTACCTGTATAAAAGACACCTGGGAGACACCATAAATCTTTCTGATTGAGAGGGGGTCAAATACTTATTTCCCTCATTAAAATGCAAATCAATTTATAACATTTTTGACATGCGTTTTTCTGGATTTTTGTTGTTGTTGTTATTATTACTATTATTATTATTATTATTGTCTCTCACTGTTCAAATAAACCTACCATTAAAATTAGACTGATCATTTTTTTGTCAGTGGGCAAACGTACAAAATCAGCAGGGGATCAAATACTTTTTTCCCCTCACTGTACCTTCCCCAGGCTCTAGAGAACACGGTGAGCGAGACATGGGGTGCGTTCAGTTCACTTGCTACATTGCGGAATGGTTTGTCCTGAACATCACGTTACCCCAAAACGTACGTCCCCTAAAAACCGACTTTGAGATATGTTTGCTCAGTTCTGTGGGTGTGCCAGGGTGTTGCTTGACAAAAATGAGTGGTATATTTAAAGGGCAGCGATGCATTTTGAACCCACAACCCAAACCCACCCAGGTCGTTCACTACAGCACCATTTTGGTTTAATTGAACGTTACACTACATTTTTTCATCCTGAACACAGGCCGGGAAGCCGAGGCCACCAACAGAGTGAATGTGAAAATGTATTCAAAATGGTCACCCTCTGCTGGTGATTTGCAGGCTGTCCAATGATACAAGTAAACAGAGGGCTGGATTTCATACCAATGAAAGTATACCAAACTTTTTTGATATACTCAGAAGACCATTATTAGCATGTTTTAATCACTCCTATATAAATGGTAGATTATCAAACATGCAAGAAGAAGGTCTGATTTCATTACTCCTGAAACAGGATCCAAGTGGTATTTATACAGATAACTGTCAAGAGGAGTAAAACAAGGTTGTCCACTATTGGCATATCTATCCATCATTGCCAAGGAAATGTTAGCTGTTAAAATTAGACCCAACAATAATATTACAGGATTAGAAATCCATGGCTTAAAAACATAGGTGTCATTGTAGGCTGATGATTTATGTTATTTTAAAACCACAAAGAATACCTCCAGTCTCAGAGGATCTACATACATTTTCTAACCTCTCTGGATTAAAACCAAATTTTGATAAAGTGTACTATATTATGTATTGGATCACAAAAAAAATTCAACTTTTACATTACAGTGTAGGTGACCAATAAAATGGTTTGACGGGGATGTGGACATACTCAGTATACATATCCCGAAAGAAAGAAATTCTCACTCCAATAAATTTTATTATAAAGTTAAAAATAGATACGATCTTGCTACCATGGGAAGGAAAATACCTGTCTGTCTATTTGTGTAAAAACCACCCTGATTAACTCTTTAGTCATATCACAGTTGACCTATTTGCTTATGGTTTTGCCTACACCTAGTGACCTGCTTTTTAAATTATATGAACAAAAAAAGAATACATTTTGTTTGGAATGGCAAGCCAGACAAAATTAAATGGGCCTATTTATATAATGAATATATACTCAGAGGGCAGAAATGATTAAATATTAAAATAATTTGACCTCTCACTAAAGGCATCAGTCATACAAAATGTATACTTAAATCAGAAATGGTTCTCTAGTAAAATAGTAAGAACGTCTCACCCAATGTTCAAGAATGGCCTTTTCCCCTTTACACAGATTACAATAGCTCACAATAATCTCCAAAATATAATTATTTTTTAAACACGCCTTAGAAAGTTGGTTGCAATTTCAATTTAATCTACCTGAAAAGACAGAACAAATAACAACAAAAATTGTGGTTAAACTCAAATATACTAAATTGATTAAAAAAAAATGATAAAATGATTGAAAAGGTATAATCTCTGTAAATGATATCATAAATAGGAGTTGTGTCACACATGCAGCTAACACAAACGTACAGTTGAAGTCGGAAGCTGCAAGGCATCCGCACAACATGATGCTGCCACCTCCGTGCTTCACGGTTGGGATGGCGTTCTTCAGCTTGCAAGCATCCTCCTTTTTCCTCCAAACATAACGATGGTCATTATGGTCAAACAGTTCTATTTTTGTTTCATCAGACCAGAGGACATTTCTCTAAAAAGTATGATCTTTGTCCCCATGTGCAGTTGCAAACCGTAGTCTGGCTTTTTTATGGTGGTTTCGGAGCAGTGGGTTCTACCTTGCTGAGCAGCCTTTCAGGTTGTCGATATAGGACTCGTTTTACTGTGAATATAGACACTTTTGTACCGGTTTCCTCCAGCATCTTCACAAGGTCCTTTGCGGTTGTTCTGGGATTGATTTTCACTTTTCACACCACAGTACGTTCATCTCTAAGAGTCAGAACATGTCTCCTTCCTGAGGGGTATGACGGTTGCGTGGTCCCATGGTGTTTATACTTGCGTACTATTGTTTGTACAGATGAACGTGGTACCGTCAGGCATTTGGAAATTGCTCCCAAGTATGAACCCAGCTTGTGGAGGTGTACCATTTTTTCTGAGGTCATGGCTGATTTAATTTGATTTTCCCATGATGTCAAGCAAAGAGGCACCAAGCATACTTCCAAAGTTGTGGCAAAATGGCTTAAAAAATAAAAGTCAAGGTATTGAAGTGGCCATCACGAAAGCCCTAACCTCAATTTCACATTCTTAAAATAAAGTGGGGATCCTAACTGACCTAAGGCAGGGAATTTTTATTTGGATTAAATGTCAGGAATTGTGATTTTTTTTTTACATTTATTTGTCTAAGGTGTATGTAAACTTCCGACTTCAACTGTACATACATACATACTCAGCAAAAAAATAAGCGTCCCTTTTTCAGGACCCTGTCTTTCAAAGATAATTCATAAATATCCAAATAACTTCAGAATTTAAACACTGTTTCCCATACTTGTTCAATGATCCATAAACAATTAATGAACATGCACCTGTGGAATGGTCATTAAGACACTAACCGTTTACAGACGGTAGGCAATTAAGGTCACAGTTATGAAAACTTAGGACACTATAAAGAGGCCTTTCTACTGACTCTGAAAAACACCAAAAGAAAGATGCCCAGGGTCCTAGCGTGAACGTGCCTTAGGCAACCTGCAAGGAGGCATGAGGACTGCATATGTGGCCACGGCAATAAATTGCAATGTCCGTACTGTGAGACGCCTAAGAGAGCGCTACAGAGAGACAGGACAGACGGCTGATCACCCTCACAGTGGCAGACCACGTGTAACAACACCTGCACAGGATTGGTACAGCCGAACATCACACCTGCAGGACATGTACGGGAGATGGCAACAACAACTGCCCAAGTTACACCAGGAACACACAATCCCTCCATCAGTGCTCAGACTGTCCGCAATAGGCTGAGAGAGGCTGGACTGAGGGCTTGTAGGCCTGATGCCGACAAGTCCTCAGTCCAGCCTCTCTCAGCCTTTTGCGGACAGTCTGAGCACTGATGGAGGGATTGTGTGTTCCTGGTGTAACTTGGGCAGTTGTTGTTGCCATCTCCCGTACATGTCCTGCAGGTGTGATGTTCGGCTGTACCAATCCTGTGCAGGTGTTGTTACACGTGGTCTGCCACTGTGAGGGTGATCAGCCGTCTGTCCTCATTGCAGGCAATCTCAACGCTGTGCGTTGCAGGGAAGACATCCTCCTCTCTCATGTGGTACCCTTCCTGCAGGCTCATCCTGACATGACCCTCCAGCATGACAATGCCACCAGCCATACTGCTCGTTCTGTGTGTGATTTCCTGCAAGACAGGAATGTCAGTGTTCTGCCATGGCCAGCGAAGAGCCCGGATCTCAATCCCATTGAGCATGTCTGGGACCTGTTGGATCGGAGGGTGAGGGCTAGGGCCATTCCCCACAGAAATGTCTGGGAACTTGCACTTGCCTTGGTGGAAGAGTGGGGTAACATCTCACAGCAAGAACTGGCAAATCTGGTGCAGTCCATGAGGAGAAGATGCACTGCATACTTAATGCAGCTGGTGGCCACACCAGATACTGACTCTTACTTTTGATTTCGACCTCCCCTTTGTTCAGGGACACATTATTCAATTTCTGTTAGTCACATGTCTGTGGAACATGTTCAGTTTATGTCTCAGTTGTTGAATCTTATGTTCATACAAATATGTACACATGGGAGGGGTATTAGAGTGTAATTCATACATTTAATATATACCATAGCAAAAATAATCATTTGGTTGTGTTTATGAAGGGTTTAGTTAACATTAAAATAAAAATCATATTCTATTTCAAATAACACAATAGCATTTGCATTAAACCTGGCCCTAACCTTCCTATGGTGAAGCATGGTGGTGGCAGCATCATGCTGTGGGGATGTTCTTCAGTGGCAGGAACTGGGAGACTTGTCAGCATTGATAGAAAGATGAATGGAGCAAAGTACAGAGAAATCCTTGATGAAAACCTGCTCCAGAGTGCTCAGGACCTCAGACTGTGGCGAAGGATCACCTTCCAACAGGACAAAGACCCTAAGCACACAGCCAAGAGAACTCAGGAGCGGCTTGTGTAAACTTCCGCCTTCAACTGCATATAACATAGGTAGATGACGTAATGACGCCACGAAAAACACAGCGCTACACAGCATCCCTAACCTAGGCCAATGTCTGCTGTGTGGATCTATTTTGATGTTTCAAGGAAGATAACAAAAAGGCCAAATGCAACATTTGTGCTGCAATATTTCCCGAGGGGAGAAAGTGAAATATTTCAATACCACAAACCTAATTACTCATTTGAAAGTGCATCACCCCTAGACGTTCAGCCCCTACTTAGAACAAAGGCAGAAAAAAACTAAGCGCTTCCAACAACTAAACAAGTTCAAGTTGAGCAGTCATTTGAAAGAGTAAGAACATTTCAGCGAGACAACTCAAAGGTGAAATCCATTAACGCCAAGATAATGGAATTCATTGCCCTTGACAATCAACCGTTCTCTGTCGTTGATGATGTTGGCTTTCCCCTACTGGTTCAGCACCTCAAGCCCCGGTACACACTACCAAACAGGTGATTTTTCAGATGTTTCAGATATTTTTGTGCAGTGTAGTTTCGGTATAGTTTAGGTTCAGTTGAGAGGCAATTATCAGGGTCACTATCAGATGGGCACTGCACTCTCAACTGTCTGAAGAAGGAGCGGAGCAGGCCCTACTTTTTGGAGAACGAGGGGCAACGGGGGTAAAACCCTTTTAAAAAAATGACACGCCCTCCTAAAACTCCAGTTCTGTTTGTGACATTAAGATTCTAACAACGGCAGTGTGTTATATACATTTATTTATGAAAAGTCAAGGACGGAGCGGGGCAAGACTTAAAAAATGTAGGAGTAATAAAAATGTTTTTATCATGAACAGTCAGATGAGATGAGAAAAAAGGAACCCGCATGCACACTGCTCTTGATAGAATCACTGATCTCTAATAAGCTTTACATATTGTCCTCGCGGCCTTCGTCAGAGCTTTTGTGAGTTTTTTTAAATGAGCACCCTTATGTAGACCTAGCCCCACCCATATCCGTTCCACGCATCGAATGGGGTCTTAATGATGAAATGCCTATGCATATTATGTGGTAAAATTTAACATGAATTATGCCCCTATTTCAGATGACTCTGATGTTTTTATTACGCTGTACCCAATGATTTATGAAAACTTGCTTGGTAGGTCGATGTCCTCATTGTGGTTTTACAGACATGTTTAATACATTTTATGTACACACTTTATTCGAATAATTAGGAAATGCATATTGTTATATTTGGTAGCACTTACTTGTTTTTCCTTTGCCTCCAAACCCTTTCGATTTGTGTGACGGATGTGAGTGGGGCTAGGTCTACATAAGGGCGCAATTTTTTTTTTTTACTCACAAAAGCTCTGACGAAGGCCGATTCACCATGTGGCAGTCTGACAGAAGACTCTGGGTTTGACGGATGCCAGGAGAATGCTACCTGCCCGGATGTATAGTGCCAACTGTAAACTTTGGTGGAGGAGGAATAATGTTCTGGGGCTGTTTATCGTGGTTCGGACTAGGCCCCTTAGTTCCAGTGAAGGGAAATCTTAATGCTACAGCATTCAATGATATTCAAGACGATTCTGTACATCCAACTTTGTGGCAACAGGAAGGCCTTTCTTGTTTCAGCATGACAATGCACCTGGGCACAAAGCGAGGTCCATACAAAAATGGTTTGTCGAGATCGGTGTGGAAGAACTTGACTGGCCTGCACAGAGCCCTGACCTCAACCCCATCAAAGACCTTGGGGATGAATTGGAATGCCGACTGCACGCCAGGCCTAATCGCCCAACATCAGTGCCCGACCTCACTAATGCTCTAGTGGCTGAATGGAAGCAAGTTCCCACAGCAATGTTCCAACATCTAGTGGAAAGCCTTCCCAGAAGAGTGGAGGCTGTTATAGCAGCAAAGGGGGGACCAACTCCATATTAATGCCCCTGATTTTGGAATAAGACGCTCGACAAGCAGTGTCCACATACTTTTTGCCATGTAGTGTACAGTGCATTCGTAAAGTATACTTTCCAAATGCACTGTATACAGTACCATTCAAAAGTTGACACCTACTCATTCCAGGGTTTTTCTTTATTTGGACTATTTTCTACATTGTAGAATAATACGGAAGACATCAAAACTATGAAATAACGCATATGAAATCAAGTAGAAACCCAAAAAGTTAACAAATATATATTTTATATTTGAGATTCTTCAAAGTAGCAACTCTTTGCCTTGATGACAGCTTTTTTTTCTCGTAGTTTCGTGAGGAATCACCCATATGTCCTGTGGAGGCTCAGCTCACAATGACCTCAGACTGTGAGAACATGAATGTAAATAAGAGGTGTGTCAGGAACAAGATAGTAAATAGTAGTAAACAGTAAATCCATGTTCTGTATCAAGTGAGATATGCCTCTTACATGTGTGCAGATCTTTGTTTCGATCTTTGTCATCTACTTCTACACGTGGCCGTGCCCGCGTCACATATGGGTGGCGGCAGGGTAGCCTAGTGGTTAGAGCGTTGGACTAGTAACTGGAAGGTTGAGAGTTCAAACCCCCGAGCTGACAATGTACAAATCTGTCATTCTGGCCCTGAACAGGCAGTTAACCCACTGTTCCTAGGCCGTCATTGAAAATAAAAATTTGTTCTTAACTGACTTGCCTGGTTAAATAAAGGTAAAATAAACATATAAATGACTAGTTCAGGTAAAGATTCTAGGAAATGCTAGATGTGCAGCAGCTAAAATGGCGAGGACTCCTCACGTGGTGCAAAACATGGATTTTCTCTGGTGTTTGTAGAACCACCTGCATCTGGACACAGACATTTATAAGATAACGGTTTTCCAGAATACCGACTTAGTTGAAGAATCTATGGTGGCAGTCTGTATGGGCAAACCTGTAACGTCCACTAACAGACACCAACAAGCTTTAATTATATCACATTATCTGGCGTAAAAACTGTAGCGACAACTCAGCTCAGTATAACCCTGGCCTGTCTGCTATATCTTTTACCCTTTATCTTTAGGTCCCCTCAATATCAAATTATTCTACATCCTTTTGTTTATATGGATGGCTCTGACTTAGAATATGTGGACAACTACAAATACCTAGGTGTCTGGTTAGACTGTAAACTCTCCTTCCAGACTCACATTAACCATCTCCAATCGGCTTCCTTTTCCACAACAAAGCCTCCTTGACATGCTGTCAAACATACACTCGTAAAACTGACCATCCTACCGATCCTTGACTTCGGCGATGTCATTTACAAAATAGCCTCCAACACTCTACTCAGCAAATTGGATGCAGTCTATCACAGTGACATCTGTTTTGTCACCAAAGCCCCATGTACTACCCACCACTGCGACCAGTATGCTCTCGTTGGCTGGCCCTCGTTACATATTTGTCACCAAACCCCACTGGCTCCAGGTCATCTATAAGTCTTTGCTAGGTAAAGCCCCACCTTTTCAGCTCCCTAGTCACCATAGCAACACCCACCCGTAGCACGCACTCCAGCAGGTATATATCACTGGTCATCCCCAAAGCCAAGACTTTCTTTGGCCGCCTTTCCTTCCAGTTCTCTGCTGCCAATGACTGGAACGAATTGCAAAAATCACTGAAGCTGGAGACTCATATCTCCCTCACTAGCTTTAAGCATCAGCAGTCAGAGAAGCTTACCGATCACTGTACCTGTACACACCCAACTACCTCATCCCCATATTGTTATTTATCTTCTTGCTCTTTTGCACCCCAGTATCTCTACTTGCACATCATCATCTGCACATCTGTCACTCCAGTGTTACTGCTAAATTGTAATTATTTAGCCTCTATGGCCTATTTATTGCCTTACCTCTCTAATCTTCTACATTTGCACACACTGTACATAGATTTTCTATTGTGTTATTGACTATATGTTTGTTTATGTGTAACTCTGTTGTTGTTTTTGTCGCACTGCTTTGCTTTATCTTGGCCAGGTCGCCGTTGTAAATGAGAACTTGTTCTCAACTGGCCTACCTGGTTAAATAAAGGTGAAATAAAGCAATACAATAAACACACACACACACAGACACACATATTTTACACATCTGGGAAATGCCATCGACTTCACGATTCGATATTATCATGATATTTAGGTGCCGATACAATATGTATAAACGATTCTCACGATTCTATATGTATTGTGATTCGATACTGTGATTTTATTGGGATTTCATGTTCCAAACATATTGCTCACCATATGTCTGCTGCAGAGGGACAAGAGAGCCATGAGAGGACGAGTTTTGATCAGTCATGGGAAGAAAAGTGCTGAAAACAAATTGGCTCCCTATTTAAAAAAGTAGATAGAGTGAAATGAATGAAAAACACTGGAGTTTTGGTGCAGGTACAATCAATTATCGCAACAATTATATTGCGATAGTTAAAACAATACAAAACTATGTATCATCCAAAATAATATACCGATATGTAACTGTATCAATCCCCCCCATCACTAATTTATAAGATTTCCAGAATTGAGAACAAAGAGAGTATCGCCAATCCCAGGCTAGTTAAAATCTATAATGCCGTTTTGTATAGGCGAACATGTAACGTCCATTAATGGACAGCACAAACCTTTGGTTATTCACATCACATTATCTGGTGTGGAAACTGTAGCAAGGTATGTTGCTTGCATGTTATGTGTTAGGCCGCTCATTTCACAGTGTCAACTCAAGCAACATGATATATCTGACACAAATTGGAGAAAGGTGTCTGACTATTTTAGTACAAATTGTGCCTAAGTGCAGTTTAAATTCAACCTTGTGTGTTCTATTGAAATTAACTTCCGTATAAAGACGTCGTTTTCAGCTTTTCACTTCTCAGTCTGTCCTACCTGTCTAACGTTAAAATGTCATGTGGGCAAAATGTTATACCCATTTGGAAACTATTTCCAATTGCAGTGGATCAAGAATATGCAGAACGCTGTTACAGATTAACGTTACATGATTGTGAAACTATTTAATGTATTTTTTATAGATTTTTTTAATGCTCGCAAATATACAAAACTATAAACTTGTAACACTGAAGTAGAATACAATTCTTACGTTTATCGACAACATCATATTCTGCAACATTGAGAATATGTAAAGGCCACACTCAGTACATGATTTATAACTTATTGTTAACGTCTGCTTGCTTTGTTTGAAAGGTTGTTTTGAATGTTCTCTCACCTGACAGGTTGAGGCGTAACAAAATCACAATTCCCAGGAGCACTCCAGCGCAAATTGTAGTGAGCCGCATGTCCCCTGATAAAACGACAAAAAGATGTGCCTTAAATATTTCTGGATAAATGTTGTTACCAAAACCACGATATTTGCCTTTTTTAAATCCCAGGTTAAAATATTTTTAATGGCGGTGACCAACCAGTAGCTTCCTGATTTACATTACCTGTTTCACTCAGGGCGACGTGTAAGCTAACGTAAATTGGTCTGTCGAAACTTGACGGAAGAATTTAGCCGTTGACAGGCTGGTCTCTTGGACAAAACGCAACATAGTAAACGAAAATCCGGGCCACTCAAATTAGTATGTTATGTTTGCTATGGTTACATAAGACAGAAAGTTAATAAAGGCCATCATTTAAGGAAGGTGGTTGGTCATGTGTAACCCAAAAGTTGCTAGTTTGAAACTCAACACGGACAACATTAGCATTTTAGCTAATTAGCAACTTTGCAACTAACTTGTTACTTACTACATTTTAGCTACTTTGCAACTATTTAGCATGTTAGTGTAGCCGATGCGAAATGGCTAGCTAGTTAGTGGTGGTGCGTGCTGGTAGCGTTTCAATCGGTGACGTCACTCGCTCTGAGACCTTGAAGTAGTGATTCCCCTTGCTCTGCAAGGGCCGCGGCTTTTGTGGAGCGATGGGTAACGATGCTTCGAGGGTGACTGTTGACGTGTGCAGAGCGTACCTGGTTCGTGCCCAGGTCGGGGCGAGGGGACGGACGTAAAGTCTATACTGTTACATTGGTGCCGTGACCCGGATCACTGGTTGCTGCGGAAAAGGAGGAGGTCAAAAGATGGGTGAGTGTAGCCGATGCGAAATGGCTAGGTGGTGCGCGCTGGTATCGTTTCAATTGGTGACGTCACTCCCTCTGAGACCTTGAAGTAGAGGTTCCCCTTGCTCTGCAAGGGCTGCGGCTTTTGTGGCACGATGGGTAACGATGCTTCGAGGGTGACTGTTGACGTGTGCAGAGCGTCCCTGGTTCGCGCCCAGGTCGGGGCAAGGGGACGGATGTAAAGTCTATACTGTTGCATTAGCTAACCCTTCCCTTTAACCTAACTCCTAACCTTAACCCCTAGCCTAGCTAACATTATCCACCTAGCTAACTTTAGCATTAGCCACCTAGCTAACATTAGCCACAACAAATTGGAATTTGTAACGTATCATACGTACTGCAAATTCGTAACATTGTACAAATTGCAGTTTGTAATGTATCATATGAATTGTAATTGTTAACATATCATACAAATTGTAATTCGTAACATGTACGAAATGGATGACGGACATCCACAAATGAATACATACCACACCATGTTACATATCATATCATACAAATTTTAGTGTTCCCGGACTTTTGTCTACTATAGATGTGGTAAAGAGGTCAATGGAACTGGACCAAAACAATGGAACTGCCATGGAAATGCATGGAGGGAAGGGCGTGAGGGAAAGATCCCGAGTCTCTCCCAGCAAGATTAGCCCACATTTAGGCTATTGTTTATATGTGTATTTCACACTATGTTGAGGTAGAAATCGGAGTATAATGCTTGTGTGGATGTCAACCACTGCCGGTCAGTGCCTTTTAAGATGAGGGAGGACAAAAACAAAATTCATCAGCATGGCCTTATTTCTATTGAAGCATATTGGATGTCTCTTATTCATATACCATTCACCCAGTTCAATGTAACAATGATAGGTTTAGGCTACTACATGATACTTAAATTTTCCCTATACCCATCATGAGGTTGCTACAACTTAGCCTATGAATGAAAGTTTACAACATATGTGCACACAGGTTGAGAGACAAATTTGAGGTGACAGACAGTCACATTCAATACCGCCTTGCACACTCCTGCCTGCATTTAGCTGATACAGGGTGTAATAATTTGTCCAACAGTTGTCCATCATTTGTCCAATGAGAGATTCTATTGGACAAAATCAGGTATGTTTATCCTCGTTTTGTTCTGTTTGCTTCGTTTAAGAAATGTTTTTCAACAGAATCCACCCCGATCACACATAAACACAGTTCTCTTTCAGAGCAGCCACTATGTATTCCTTCTCGCATCTCCTCTCCTCTCACATCTTCCCTTCGCCTGTCGACTTCAATGCACAACACTTCAGCTGAATGTGACCAGGCGAAAAAACCTTTCCAAGACAAACCACTACACACACCCTACATCGTTTTCACCACATTAGCTAAAGTAACGTCATAGCCAGCATAGCTAATAGAACTAATTTGTTAGTAAACCTGCTAAAATCATGCAGTAACGTTACAGTGTACAGTAAGCAAATACACCGGCGGGCCCCGGTGGCAATAAATTAGTCAAATCAAAAGTTTACCTTGGCTTGGAAGAGTTCCAGTGTTGTGTTGGAACGTCATAGCCAGCTAGCTAACATAGCATTTGTCTGTTTGAGCAGGGTGTTTCAGAAGGCTAAACTAGCTAGCTACATTTGCAAGCTAAGTAAGTTAAAGTGATTTTTCTTTAATGAAATCTCATCTCTATTTCTTTCTTGCTTCTCCTTCATTTTTGAACTACTCACCACATGTTATACACTGCAGTGCCAGCTAGCTGTAGCTTATGCTTTCAGTACTAGATTCATTCTCTGATCCTTTGATTGGGTGGACAACATGTCAGTTCATGCTGCAAGAGGTCTGATACATTGAAGAACGTCCTTCAGAAGGTGTCATAATTACTGTGTAAGTCTATGGAAGGGGGTTAGAACCATGAGCCTCCTAGGCTTTGTATTGAAGTCAATGTACCCAGAGGAGGACCGAAGCTAGCTGTTCTCCAGCTACACCATGGTGCTACCCTACAGAGTGCTGTTGAGGCTACTGCAGACCTTCTTTGCAAAATAGTGTTTTACTATTTTTATTTGTATGAAATTCACTGAGAAAGATGGTCCTTCCCTTCCTCCTCTGAGGAACCTCCACTGATGTCAACCCCAACACATATTCATGTCATCGTTACCAATCAACTGCATTTCAGTTAGAAATGAATTTGACTACCACCACCGATTTCTGTATGCTAGCCATGCTAACCAGTTTATACTAACGGGAGTTAGTATTTAGAAAGTACTTCTTCTAAACCTGAAAAGCGACAACTTATTCAGTGAAAACAGCCAAATATATCCAAATCAGTAACCACATTGTGGGCCAGTTACAATACAAAAATCACGACAGATTTGACAAATATTTGTCAGATTTGTTGTAGGAGTGCTAATCTGGTCAATGGAACGTCTGTGTTCCATTGACTCCTTGCAGATGTTCCATTGACTCCTTTACCGCATCTATGTTACGTCTACCCCGGAGTCCAGGTTGCCGTTGAAGCCTTGACACCCTCCCTCTCTGTTTTGGCTTTATTGATGCCCTACAATGAATAACAATATTTCATTAATTGTTAGAAGACTACGTTTTATAAGTGTGCAGCATTCTCTGGGTCCCTCATTGTGTGTTGTGTTGATTATATTGCAGAGGGCAGGCCCAATTCTGAGGTTATGTATTATTTATTTTCTGTAACATCAATATTTTAGTACACTAGGAAAGGGAGATTTGTTTTTTCCAAAGACAATTAAGAAGGTGTAGTTTAGGCTATAGTTTTTTATTTGACAGAATGCTTATGACATATTTCAACATAGGCTAACCTGTGTTATTTGTTTATGAAAGACTTCATCTGTATCTGCCACAGTGTCATCATGTATCCGTTTTTTTTGTGTGGACCCATGCAGATGTCAACTTTTGGGCTTTTCTCTCACTGCAGTATTGAGACATCCTCCTGCCTCCACATGCCTAATGCCAAATGGCTAGCATTCCTGAGATGGAGCCCGGGGCACAAGATAGGAACCCTAGGAAGACCACGTGAGGGCAGCAACACAGAACTAATGGTCACTGATTAAAGTAACTGCCCAGTGTTTCCAGATTCCTATTAAATATTACCTATAATTACTTTTTGGGTATGAGTTAACAAAATATAAACTTTTAAAAGTTAGATTTTTACTGGACAGTTACTTTTAAACTGACTTGCACAGTTAAATAATGGTTCAATCAACACGTGGGAGCTCAGGATGATAGACGAGATTCCCACTAGTAAACACCAGTTGGAGGGCCGTTCAAGTGGATTTTCCCCAGTTGTCCATGGTTCATTTCCACTTCCCACTAGGTTATGAACACTGCATCAAATCAAATCAAATCAAATGTTATTTGTCACATACACATGGTTAGCAGATGTTAATGCGAGTGTAGTGAAATGCTTGTGCTTCTAGTTCCGACAATGCAGTAATAACCAACGAGTAATCTAGAAAACAATTACAAAACTACTACCTTATACACATAAGTGTAAAGGGATAAAGAATATGTACATAAATATATATGAATGAGTGATGGTACAGATCGGCATAGGCAAGATGCAGTAGATGGTATCGAGTACAGTATATACATATGAGATGAGTATGTAAACAAAGTGGCATAGTTTAAAGTGGCTAGTGATACATGTATTACATAAAGATGCAGTAGATGATATAGAGTACAGTATATACGTATACATATGAGATAAATAATGTGGGGTATGTAAACATTATATTAAGTAGCATTGTTTAAAGTGGCTAGTGATATATTTTACATAATTTCCCATCAATTCCCATTATTAAAGTGGCTGGAGTTGTGTCAGTGTGATGGCAGCAGCCACTCAATGTTAGTGGTGGCTGTTTAACAGTCTGATGGCCTTGAGATAGAAACTGTTTTTCAGTCTCTCGGTCCCAGCTTTGATGCACCTGTACTGACCTCGCCTTCTGGATGATAGTGGGGTGAACAGGCAGTGGCTCGGGTGGTTGTTGTCCTTGATGATCTTTATGGCCTTCCTGTGACATCGGGTGGTGTAGGTGTCCTGGAGGGCAGGTAGTTTGCCCCCGGTGATGCGTTGTGCAGACCTCACTACCCTCTGGAGAGCCTTACGGTTGTGGGCGGAGCAGTTGCCGTACCAGGCGGTGATACAGCCTGACAGGATGCTCTCGATTGTGCATCTATAGAAGTTTGTGAGTGCTTTTGGTAACAAGCCGAATTTCTTCAGCCTCCTGAGGTTGAAGAGGCGCTGCTGTGCCTTCTTCACGATGCTGTCTGTGTGGGTGGACCAATTCAGTTTGTCTGTGATGTGTACGCCGAGGAACTTAAAACTTACTACCCTCTCCACTACTGTTCCATCGATGTGGATAGGGGGGTGTTCCCTCTGCTGTTTCCTGAAATCCACAATCATCTCCTTAGTTTTGTTGACGTTGAGTGTGAGGTTATTTTCCTGACACCACACTCCGAGGGCCCTCACCTCCTCCCTGTAGGCCGTCTCGTCTTTGTTGGTAATCAAGCCTACCACTGTTGTGTCGTCCGCAAACTTGATGATTGAGTTGGAGGCGTGCGTGGCCACGCAGTCGTGGGTGAACAGGGAGTACAGGAGAGGGCTCAGAACGCACCCTTGTGGGGCCCCAGTGTTGAGGATCAGCGGGGTGGAGATGTTGTTACCTACCCACACCACCTAAAATTAGAAGCTCACATAGAGAGGCTTCTGGAAGTGGAGATGGACTCCCAGACCAGTACTGACATCTACTTTGGTAAGGCAGATATCAAAACCACATCTTTGGTCGAACGCTAGGTTCTCTTCTATACTGTAGCAAGATAGCAGCATACCTGTTTTATGTTGGGGTACTCTACTCTGGTATTTAACAGATCTAAATAGCTCTGCAGTGTGTGATTGTGTGCTAGGCTGCTTGCATTTGTGATTGGGGAAAGGATCAGATGTCAGAGTATTTCAGTTGACTGTGCAGCTCTTGCTGGATGATCGAGGGATACTGAAAGAAACATAGTTACAGTGTGTAGTTATTGTGTGTGTGTGTGGTCTGACAATTTCAGGGAGCTGTGTAAGATGCAGTGAAGCAGTATACGGTATTTGCCGGGCTTGCCAGGCAATGGGAAAGCTATACCATGACACCAGTTTCACCTGCAGTGCTTGCAGTACATGTCATGCATCTATTCTACACACAAACATGCACACAAAAAACAAATGTAATTTCATTAACAGCCACTCTCTCACTATCCCTCATTTGAACTCTCTTCCATGTTTAGGTCAAACGCTAAAAGGCAGGCCATTTTACTACATGTCAAAAATAATATTTTGTGAAGATGACTTCCTGGTAAGCATCTCAATGTCTTTAAATCAGATATCAGTTAAGGGTGTGGTTCTGCTTCTTAATATTTATGCAAAGGACATTCAGTATATTCAAACTTATTCAATTAGTTAATCAAGTACTATCTCTTGTTATGAGAATTTGATTAAATATACGCTATTTTTCAATTACTTTGAAAGTACTCCAGAATTCTGTAATGCCTGTGGATATTTAATAAAAGAAAAGTTTTACTGTGTCAGAGACTACCACAGGTGAGTTTGATTGCATTACTACTCCAACACAATGAGCAAGACCATCACACACCCTTAAATCAACATCAACACCCTGTTACAGACACACCTTTATACAGCATAGCAATAATGATTAAACTATTACCACAATTGAGTCAAGCACATTTCTCTATTTCATTTACATCTTGTCCTTTTATTCTCAGACTTGTGGCACCTTGCTGTGCAACTTGTGGCCAGACAATTCTGCCATCTGAGGTTAGCTATGATATCTTGCTTTTGAATGTTTGAGCAGGTTCTAAATAAAAGCATGGCATAATAGCCTGGGTGCCAGTTGTTTCTGAGCAGATCCAAACATACTGAGACACAGGCTATGATATAAGTCTATTTTGCTAAATGGTGCATGTGTTAATAATGAGTTGTCTGTCCAGAGAAGGATCTGGACCTCTGTCTGTATATCTTTCTTCCCTTAGGGCTCAAGAGAGTCCATTCAGGTAGTGGCCTTGGACAGACGTTGCATGTGGAGTGCTATCACTGTGATGTTGATTTGAGGTTTGATTGGGAGATTAACCTACACATGATAATCAGAGCGGTGTACCACGAGATGCTGAGCTGGGCTTCCTTTTATATACATTTGATATTGTGATGTGCAAAATCAATCATGTGTTGATTTTTCTGTCCAATTTGTGAGGCTTTAATGTGTATAATAATATATATAAAAAAACTCAAAGTAAGAAGGTGTCTCATTTATTGGACAGTTAGGTACTATATCAGCATTGAGTAAGTCAAATTAAAGTTCTTTACATCCTCGTGGGATTCCGAACCCAGGTCTCTACTCTTCAAGTCTCACTCTGGTTAACAGCGACATCGAGCGTTAATATTTGTCCCCGCCGCTCACCTCCCGGAAGAAACTACCGACAGTAGTGAACATTTTTGCTAAAGCAGCAGGGTCAGTGCTATCTGGGATCCTTGGGACGGACAGGTAAACGCTATGGTTACGGTTAAACTACGTCCCAAGGATCCCGCACAGCACTGATCAGAGAGGAAGAGGCGACGCCTCTCGTTCTTTCTGCCTAAATCAGGAAAAAGTCCATATTGAAATGGCGTCAGTCACTGCTCGTGGTATGACCCTTTGCATCTTGGCGCTGTTAAACTTTGTCTTCGTTTTTATAACCGGTGCAGACTTTGTTCGTTTCATCTCATTTCGAGCAATATATCATAACATCACTGGAGAGTCGCCACTGTGTCAAGGTATGTTTCCTGGCTCTTTGGCAAAGGGTTGTGTGTTCATCAGGAAAAGTAGCACATTCTAGTCTCAAACTATACAAACGGTTCACAGCTGTTGCAACTTCCGGATGTATTGTTCCAGTAGCAAGTTAGAATGTTTTTATTTGAATGGTTCATTCATCTCAATAAATAGTGTAACGAACCTGGGTTTATAAGCGCAACGAGCATGCTTTTGCGGCACAGTCGATAGCGCGCCGGACCTCGGGCTCGAGACCTGCTCCCTGCTGTTTCATTACATTGGTGTCAGAAGTGATCGGACCTTGCATCCACGACAGTGCGTGTGCTTGGCCGGTGAGCGTGTTCCTGTAAGACGTAGAGTCGCAAGCTAGCGCGAGGACGGAGGGAGTAGTGTACCGATCCTGCGTTTATAAGCGCGGAAATCGACCCTGCTGCACGAGCATGCTTTTGCGGCACAGTCGATAGCGCGGACCTCGGGCTAAAAGGTCGAGGGTTCGAGACCTGCTCCCTGCCTGCTTCATGACAATACTTTTGGACCTGGAACCGAGACCGTAGAAAAAAGTACTGCAGTCGAAATCGAACGCTGTGATGTAACGCTAATGTGCCTGTGCAAAACAATGTTAGCTGACATGGCCCGGTTTCCCAAAAGCATCTTACCTTAAGGATCGGACTTTTTTTTTTGTCTTCAATTTTCACCTAAAATGACATACCCAAATCTAACTGGCTGTAGCTCAGGACCTGAAGCAAGGATATGCATATTCTTGATCCCATTTGAAAGGAAACACTTAGAAGTTTTTAGAAATGTGAATGAATGTAGGAGAATATAAAACATTTAGATCTGGTAAAAGATAATGCAAACAATAAAACATGCTGATAATATAATATTGGAGTCTAGGCACAATTTAGAGTTTGGCCACTAGATGGCAGCAGTGTGTGTGCAAAGTTTCAGATTGATCCAGTGAAGCATTGCAATACTGCACAATATTTTCTATGAAGTCTGCCCAAATGTGCCGAATTGGTCAATTGATACATTTTCAAGTACATAACTATAGAGAACATACATTGAGGCCAAATGATATGGTAATACAAAATGTAAGTTTACACACTACCAGGAATGTCATACATGGTGGATCATTAGCTCATACACTAACTTTCACACATCTAGATGGCCAGGTGGGGTGGGTGTGGAGCAAGAGACAACAGGGGTTCAAACTGCAGAACCCAATTCCTACATTTGACTATAACAATAGATTTTATCAAACAAAACGATGCTACATTTTATCCCTGGGACCCTCGGGATGACAAATCCGAGCAAGATTACTGAATGTAAGTACATAATTTACATTCAGAGGTGAGTGTATCAAATCAGTTGCCGTGATAAACTTTTTTTGGTTTCTGTGAACTCTCCTCAAACAATAGCATGGTATTTTTTCACTGTAATAGATACTTGGATAGTTTAATTGGATAGTGCAGTTAGCTTAAATTCTTGTTAATCTTTCTGCCCATATAAGATATGTCTATGTCCTGGGAAGTTTGCTCTTACTTACAATGTCATAACGCGCACGTTAGCAAAACGTCCCGGTATCTCCATAAATAAATGGGGCGGCAGGGTAGCCTAGTGGTTAGAGTGTTGGACTAGTAACCGAAAGGTGACAAGGTACAAATCTGTCGTTCTGCCCATGAACAAGGCAGTTAACCCACTGTTCCCAGGCCATCATTGAAAATAAGAATTTGTTCTTAACTGACTTGCCTAGTTAAATAAAGGTAAAATAAAAATATAAGGACACCGATCTCTTAGAGGTTAAGGCTATGTTCATCGTTAGAACCAATGCTTTTGGGAAACAGGGCCAAGACTGGTACCCTCTGACTAACAAGATCACTTCAACAATGGGAATTCATCATTATACTTGGCTCCAAGACTTTGTTGTTGTCTTGTACTGATAATCACCAACACCTAACCTATCACACCATATACTTATCGTATCCCTCTGTCCATATTTCTATACTTTATATAGACTCTGTACCATGGTCTGTAGCTTTGCGGGACAGCTCCGTTCTCAAGTCTGTGGTTGTGGATCTGGGGCTTCTGGCTCTTTTTATTGTCCAGCACAGCCTATTGGCCTGGGCTCCAGTCAAGCAGGCCTGTCAGTCTGTCCTGGGGGTACTGAACCGGGCCATGTACTGCTCCACCACTGCTCTGGCTCTCCAGGTAACACACACACACACACACTTTCATTTATAAAATCTTATGGTCTTAAAAAAATTTGACAATTCAACATTTAAATACCCCTTTTGCTGTCCTACTTCACTGTCTTGTCCCTGTTCTAGATATTGATGCATTACTGGCAGCCTGTGACGGAGGCTCCCTGTCTGTGGTCAGTACGTAATGCCCCATGGAATACCTGGTTCCCCCTGCTCTGTTTCACCCTGCACTTCCTCTGCTGGTCCATCATCTGCAGTATACTGCTGATCTTTGACTATCCTGAACTACTGGGCATCAAGCAGGTGAAGTAAACCCATGCAGCTGTAACAGAGTAAGATTGCAGTCACGTGATTGCGATCAGAGGACCACTAGTTTGAGGCCAGTAAGGGGACAGTGGAAGAAGTGATACTGTTCACTTTCACACTGGTTACACGAAAGCATTTTCATGCATCACATTTGATCATTTTCCCTCTCCCACGCACTTGTAAATGTACAAATACTACTGTAATAGGCCTACAATTTTAATAATCTGCATAAATTCTGTCTGATGTGATGCCAAAGCTGTAATTCGTCAGCAATAGAATGATTAAGAATATCCTTCTGATGAAATGTAAATAACTGGTATAATATCTGCAATAAGTAATTTATCCCTTTCTCCCGGTCTCCCTCCATTCTCCCTCTTCCATCCCTCTCAGGTTTATTATGAGTGCCTTGGTTTGGGAGATCCTCTGGCTCTCAAGTCCCCCCGGGCTCAGCGTCTCTTCGCCCACCTGCGTCACCCCGTGTGTGTGGAGCTGGCTGTGGTGCTGTGGCTCCTCCCTGCCCTGCCCCTGGACAGGCTGCTGCTGGCGGGGAGTCTGTCGGCCTACCTGGCCCTGGCTCACTCCCTGGATACACAGGACTGTGCCTACCTCAGTGTCCAGCTGCATAGCAAACTGCGGCTCTTCTCTTTGCCACAGGATGGCACTGCTCAGAACAATGACAACCACAAGCAAGAGTGAATTGAAGTCATGGGTGTTGTAAGCTAGGTTTCCATCCAATTGCCAAAACATAAGAATATTCTAATATGCACATTTTCCCGCCAAAGATGTTTCCGTCAAATTTACTTGTTGGGGATGAAATTACTTTTGCGCTTAAATTCTGATGTACAGAATATTTGTAATTTTTAAAAAGAAAGTTAAATGGGTTTCCATTGCATTTTAAACTCTACTGATGGTATTCACACAAAAAATTGCATTATATGGCGTGGACTTTACTCGCATGAAAAGGTTGGATGGAAACCTGGTTACTATTGAGAGCAATAGTAATGGCATCTTTTTGATATCACTAACTCCGCCATAGCTCGTTGGTCAAAGCCTATGGGGAAATTAATGTTTTTTTTTGTCTCAACTCCGAAAATAAGGTCTGTGGTAAACACAGGTTTAGGAGTTCTTATAGGTTTTGTTCTATTAGAATGTCTTCATCAGCTGATGTCAATTTTGGTTAATTTGAAGCATTAATGTAATCAAAACAAGCACATCAATTCCAATTTCCACTCAAAATTTTCTGAATTGAAAAGCATTGGAAGAGAATTGGCGTGAGGATTTCATTATACTTTTTGAGTTGACTGGAATTGAAATGGAATTGACCCCAACTCTGGTTATCTCATAGAACAAAATGTGTAAGATCTTCTAAGCCTGTGTTAACCTCAAACTTTATTTCTGGTGTTTATCCCAAAACCCCATTCTTTCCCCATTAATTTCCCTTATAGGAGTGGCTGAATGGACTAAAGGTAACTCATTTCTGTTTTTTGGGGGACTACAAGCTGGTGAGCTTTATTACTACACATACATGAATGGGATCAGATGGGATGTTTGTGTGGCTGCACACAGCAATTGACAAAAGTACACATTGCAGTTGTTTGTTACCTTCACTTGGTAGGGGTAACACTGTTGATTTTAGAAAATGATAAGATTCAGAACATCTGTAAATACGCCACCAAGCATTTAGGCATAGCTTTTAACATCAATGTATTTGTAAGTAATTACTCAGAATATATATATATATATATATATTTTTATTTTTTATCTAAAATAGTATATTTTTATATAGACTATGAACATAACATTACATTTTACATTCCACCACCAAGTGCTAACTCATAGCCCTTCTAGTAATTTAATAGGATCTCTGTCATAAACTGTCAAACTTCCAGAAATGGCAGCCATATTGGTCAGGGAGAAATCCAACCCAGTCTAACTGTAATGAATGGCAGTAGAGGTACAATCCTAAAAGTAAGGCATATGAGATAAGAAATTGTGTGATAGAATTATTGTCAGGTTTCCTACACATTTTCTGTATAAATAGCCTCTAAAATATATGTAAACAGACCATAAATGCCTCCTTGGGAAGCTGTGAGTTCTATTATATGATACAATATCAGTAGGCTACTTGTTGCATTTACAACTTGTCTAAGTCCTATCATCAACTGATTTCAGCCAGTGTATGACTGTGGGATGTTGACATATTGGCAGTTAATTTGAGGGGGGAAATCATTCTGCTAAAACTGTCTGGCTAGCTAGCTAACAAACACAGTGCAGATCAATTCTTCAAATTATTTTATATTTTTACACTGTCTTATCACTTCACTGGCAAACCATGGTTGACCAACTTCCTGACAAAAATGGCTGACCTATATCCCATCATAAGGTTCATGGCCATTCTAGTATTCTAATTATATGTGCCAACTGCTGTTCTACACTGTATTATTTTCAAAATTGGATTATGTCAGTGCTACATTTTGCTATTGTCTTTCATTTTGTTGTATTTGTCCTGTTCCTTTCCTATTTCCCCACACACATTCTGTCACATTTTGAGGGTGTCTTTGTCTTATCCTTTTCTCTCCATCATCATTGTTTTTATTTCCTTTGTGTTGCAGTAAATCAATGTATAATTACTTGAATAGCTGCATTCCTTCTAATTCAAACTGTGAGCATGGATTATAGGAGAGGATAAGGTATTCATTGTGTAATTATTTTATATAGGTCTAATTACAGTATTTTTTTAAACTACATTAATTATTTTAATAAGATAATATATAGGTGAAACTACCTTAGAGCAAACTGTTCATGTGATGCCATATTTTCATCAGTTTTGTACCAACACAAGTTCTTTGTTACACTGGAACAAATTATAAGCAACTAAAACAAAATGTCTCAATAAATACAAGTCATGCATTTTTTTTCTATTGACATTTGTTCCTCTTTATTTTTTTAGAGTTATTTAAGTTTGATTTAGGCTCTTACCATTGATGTTGGCCAGGACTATTCAACTCTTACCCTACGAAGTTCAGAGCCTGCTGGTTATCTGTTCTACCTGATAGTGAATTACACCCATCTAGTGTCCCAGGTCTCAGTCAGTCCCTGATTAGAGGGGAACAATTTAACAAAAGCAGTGGAACTGACTTCAAGGTTAAGAGTTGAGTTTGCGAGATGTAGGCTATTCTCTCATGCATGATTCCTCCACTGTCTAAACTGGGAAAGTTCTTTTTTTTATCCAAGAGAAAATACTATCAGATTTTGGAACCTATCGTATAGGATTTTATCCTATAGGATTCCAATACAAGAATCCAGTAGAAAAACCATATCAGATTTTGGACACGGTTCTATTGGACTGTTATTCCCAGATTCCGTGTGGTTAGTTTGAACAGGACGTGTAATCCGACTCTCCCGTCTCATTCTATTGATTTCAACCAGCTACATTTTGGAGTGATGCATTTTGATTTGGTGGTCGCCGAAACGGAAAGAAAATTGCAACACTTACAGTACCAGTCCAAAGTTTGGACACACCTACTTATTCAAGGGTTTTTATTTATTTTTGACATTGAAGAATAATAATAGTGAAGACATCAAATCTATGAAACAACACTGTCTTGACTTGACTATCATTAATCTGGTGACTTATTTGATCAACTATGTTTAATTGCTACTCAATTAAATGAATCATAACAATTTAACTCATTGGGAATTTGGGGCACCACGGGAAAATTTTGTTTCATGAGTTACTATCTCCCGACTTAAACTCTAAAGATATATAGATATCTCTTACATCAGTAACAGTCACTTATTAAATCATTACTTCATTTCAGTCTCATTCTGAACGTCACATACTCCTTGATATCTGCAAGAACCCTAACCTTATTGATGAATCAGCAATACACCAATTGGCTTAATTATTTATATACTAACTACCTAAATAATAACACAGAATACACACACACAAACACTTACATGCAATAAAAGTCCCTAGTGGACTGACAAGATATGATGGCTTGTTACAAAAGGGAGGGGTCAATAGAACCTTTGAGGAGGGGGGTACTGTCACGCCCTGACCATAGAGAGCCCTTGGGGCTCCGATAGAATCTTATGGGATTCTATCGGATAAATCACAATTTTTGACTTGGGAATCTACCAGGGAAGACCGGTTGAAGCTTTTCACATCACCTAGGATAATTTGCATTATCTCAACCCTCATGTTCTGGCTGAGGTGACTCCTTCTCTCCTTCTGTCCTTTCTGTCTCTCTTTCTTTCTCTCTTCTCTCTCTCTCTCTCTCTCTCTCTCTCTCTCTCTCTCTCTCTCTCTCTCTCTCTCTCTCTCCTCTCATCCTCTCTC